>NC_089768.1:2355000-2375000 GCF_040412425.1 Macrobrachium rosenbergii | reverse complement strand
GTGAATAAATATGTCTTCTAGGTAGAAGGCCTGGTAAAGGTTGTTTGTGGTGAATATTTTTGTCTCGAGATATTCTGTATATAGAATTGTGCAAGGGATCTTCTCATACTGTGCCCAGATTTTTTTTTTTATGAATTTCCAAAAAAGAACGAAATATAATTGCTCACACTTTGATTGATTTGATAGTTGGCTGTAAACCTATTGGGAAAAATTATCGTGGCAGGGGGTCCCAGTCAAGAATAGATTAGACCATTTAACTGTCATAACTTTTGTAAAAAGTTATTCAACGTCCAAACTAATAAATTTTTCATCTTTGACAGGGATGTTTAATTCGTGAATTTCTTAATAAAATCTTCTTAGTGTTTTATCCATAAATTGAGCGATTTAAACAGCCATTATGTATGTATGTACGTTTATCAAAAATTCAGTCTCTCATTCCTTACCTACTAAATTCGATTGGTGCAGGCGTCGTGCACGCTTATACATTTTCCAGAACGCTTCGGCCAGCTTGACCGAATCCTAGTAGCTAGGCTACTCAGTGTTCTCCAAGTTAAGCTATAGTGCTGCATCCAGCACCACACATGGGAGTTTAATGCAAGGCTTTAAAACTTAGAATAAAATATTTAAACTTCATTGGACAGTGGATATGTTAAGGACAAAGGAATTGAGAAAATTTCCCATTATAAAATACTAATTTACATTTCAACTTTAAGGGCTATTTATTAAGTATTGTCTTTATTAAGTGACAGGGAAAAGCTACTAAGGGATTCAGAGCCGATGAAACACGGTTTTTCAGCAACACCTTTTTATCAAAGCATCGGATAAAGGTGAAGGTTGGCAAGTGTATATTTTATAACCCTACCTAATTTTTGCAAGTATTATTTAGTACCTAAGTTCAATAGTTCTGGTACTTATCAGAGTAAAAGTGTGTTTCCTGTGCCACAGCCATCAAAATCGCAGGTGGGTTTTTTTAACACAATAGTGACTTTAACCTATGAGTTCATGAGGCTCCACCCACAGTGAAGAGAAGTTTTCATATGGGGAAAACGTGACTCTGCCTACTTGCTGATGACATATTCACTAATTGATATTAGCAAGGCCAAGAGAAAGAGAGGGTCTGCTCACTTCCCCCCAGATCCCCCATTTAGGCGGAATTTTGTCCACTTCCTTATTGCACCAGCAGGTGAACTGCCGTAATGAGCAGGTACCTCTAAGATACGTCACCGCCTACGTAGTTACCCCAGGTGGGAGGCGACTCCACCCAGTTGGTTAGACCTTGTCTCTCTTGGCCTTGGGTATTAGTACCTATCCTAGGATTATTATTATTATTATTATTATTATTATTATTATTATTATTATTATTATTATTATTATTATTATTTTGTGGAGGTTTCATCGCAACTTCCACAGCAGTTGTTGGGACTAAGTTGTTAGCTTGGAATTCTTCCATTTTCTTGATATTCGTATTGTTTCTACTTTACTATAATTCAGTGTATGTAATTCATCTACACAATAAACCAGTCTATAGCTCATTCGTTAGATCTACATCTATTCAGGGTGGGAATACAAAAAGACAGTCCGTTTTGTTTTACCTTAGGCTTCGACACTATAACCTTCTATTTGCAAGAAGTCAGGAGCGGTCACTAGAAGTAGAATTCAAATGAAAAGGAATGATACCTCATTTCCCTCAATTGTTAGGGGTGTAAAGGTCAACGCCATTGTTTTATTTCAGTTTATGTAACCCATTGCTATTTTTCTTTTTTTTTTTTTTATTTATATCCTACAGCACTCTAAACAGCGCTCGTATACTCGCTGCATATGAAAGTTAATGATAGGAGTCAAGATTTTGAGGGCAAGCTATTAGTTACCTACTTAATATCAATCAAATGTAACACGATTTATATTGATATGCATGGAAAGGAAAATATATTGGAATCAGTCTGAATGAGGAACATATTGCTATAATCACTGTTTTAATGAATATGTTTTAGATATACAAATAAAACGTCTAACACTACATAATTTATTTACAAAATGTCTCCATCGTCACTCTCGAGGAAGAGGTCATCATCCCCGTCCTGATCGTCGCTAGCGATGCCAGTGGTGACTGGTTCTAAGCTCTCATTGATATTGTCTAACAGTTCTTGCCCACACTTCTGGGGTGGCCAAGTAACTGTTACCCACTATAGAAATAATTACCTATTCACGATATAGTAAATCTTGCCACGTGTCCTCTCGCTTGCATACAAAGTTGCAAGCCGTAGCACAAATGCAGTCTTGCAACCACGGGGACAATTCCATGTCCCGCTGACCATTATCGAATTTGGTGAACCCTAAACTGTGTAAGTACTGTACATCCACTCACAGCCCACCTGGTGGATGGGCGGAGCCTCATGACGTCATACTATGTTTACGTCACGAATTGTTTTAGGATCCTTGTCTGTGATTTTCTCGGTTCCGGCATCGGCGACTTCATTTTACTCTATAAATATCAAAACTAGGTATTAGATAATACTTGCAAAAATGAGGTAGGGTTATAAAATATACACTTGCCAACTTTCACCTTTATCCGATGCTTTGATAAAAAGTTGTTGCCGAAAAACCGTGTTTCATCGGCTCTGAATCCCTTAATGGTTGTAAACAAGGCTATGTATTCAAAACTTACATTTACCGTATTTATTATATTCGTACTAGGATTAGATTACATAGCTAACTTCGTGGCTATGTTTTTTTTCGGTTTTCACTCGTGTAAAATCGCTTCTAGCCAGCAGTTTTATCGTAGAAACATCTTTCGTTTAATGATGTTTGTTAATTTCGCTTACTCAATATGTGGAACAAATTCCAAGCGTTAAATATATAAGAAACAGTCCAGAGGCTAAAGCCTGGTCCCCTAGATGGTGAGTGATGTGATGTGTGGCGACCCATACTCATTACAGAGAAACCTAGTTTGCCAGAGTTATTTACATTAGGGCTATCTGTACTTATCCAGAAGAAAATTGTACTTTTTACAGATACTAAGTGCCCACTGCGAGGCGCTACAGATAATGTATTAAGGATTGCCAGTTATTATTAATATACTGATTTAAGTGTTGCCCAGTTATAACTAATGATCCAGTGGTCATCTCTCATCGGTTTTGAGGCTAACATTCACCTGTTCCGTCTTTTGATTAATATTTAACAAGACTCCCAAGACTACTGATTTATCTAATAACGCGAAGGCCTTATAGATATAACAAACATTTTGTATTGAGGTTTGTTATTAGCCTAAAGTAATAACAAAACAAACACTTTAGTAATTGACCGATTTTAATTTTTGCTCTTAGAACCTATTGGTGGTTTTGCCCTGCTGTTTTAAATAACTTCACTCTTCCTTTACATCAAAACTCACTGAAAAATAACGACCCGACGCACGACAGACCGACAGACAGATATTCAGTGCGACTAAACCTTATACGTCAGTGGGCATGTTATGAAAAAATTAATTGAGAATATTTTTATGTGTATTCACTGATTCTCATTGTATTAGTAATGGCAACTTGCTAACAGTCATTTCTTTTATAAAAAAGAAAATTAAGTCAATCACCGTTAGTGCTTTACTGAACTCACTCGCCTGGCTGGCAGAGGTTATTTGAATAGTATCTTCTCTCTCTCTCTCTCTCTCTCTCTCTCTCTCTCTCTCTCTCTCTCTCTCTCTCTCTCTCTCTCGTCCATTGCCAGTTTTCACTGCAGCAGCATAAAACATGAGCTTGAGATGAACGAAAATGAAATAATTTATATTGAAGTCATTGAGTTTCCTTCCCCTTGTGGAGGGAGTTCCGTCAGTACACCTCATGTGGTGCACTGTAGGCATTACTGAAGGGTGTATGCGGCTTCCGTCGGCCACTAGTTGCACCCACTTTCTAGCCTTTTACTGTACTTTTGTTCCCATTTCCTTTTTTCAGTCTTGCTCTCCGTGGCGTTTTCTCCCAGCTCCCGCTTTAGATCCTTGCGCTTCATCCTTGTTTTCTGGATCTCTTTATCTCGCATTGCAACTACTCCTTCTCCCCCTTTCCGCTGCTTTAGGCGATGCATGGCCGAAGGTGCCTCAGTGCTTTGCTTGACAACACAAGTTCCGCAGTCAATGAATCAAGGTTTCTCTGAGCTCTAAGGTTATTGCACACCCAAGATGGTGACTGGGATGCCGGCGACTTTGGAAAAGCGAAAAAAAGGGAATGACTGTAGAACTTCATATGTGATTAAAGTCTGTTTCCGCAGTTTTGTATTAAAATGTGGTTTCCAACTACTTCGCACTTTCCATTGGTATGGTATATTTAAAGGAAAAAACTCAGTCTTGCCCAAAATAAACAAAAAATTTTATAATCGAACTGAACCATTTATTAGCGAGTAATATGTATGAATAAAAAAATTTTTGTGAGAATGTACGTATAGGTGCGCGCGTGCGCGTGTGTTTGTGTGGATGGGTGGGTTAGTCTCTGGATACAATTCCGCTGTTGTATCCTGTTTATTTAGATATCAGATTGTTCAAGCCAAGTAAGCAGCTCATGTAACTTTGGGGCCGATGGATCAAATACAACACATTTGCTTACCACTCATGAATTATAATTAACTACACCAGAAAACCCGCAAATAAAAGATGTTGATTTAAAGCAAAGCAAATATTCAATTATCAAATGCCGAAGAAAAAACATGCATTAATGTCTTAAGATTATTTTCGGTGGTCATTTGCCGATTTCTGAAATTTCTCTTATACTGTAAGGACCTCATTAGATATATATCGAAACTATTAATATCATTTTGCTTCTCAATTTTAGTTAAAAAATAGAAGTAGAACGTGTCAAATGGATACTGTGTAGAAAAATTATTTATGAAAGTAATGCATTTTAGATGCTGCCATACGGAATACAACAACTTAGTATGTTGATAAGTGATTAAGAGCTTTTCAATCATATACATATATATATATATATATATATATATATATATATATATATATATATATATATATATATATATATATATATATATATCGTATATATATGTGTATGTGTCTGAGTGGGTGTATGTGGGTGTGTGCGTGTGTGTACTTTTTATAACGTGTAGTTGCAGAATACAATGAAGACTGAAAAATGCGCATGCAAACAAACCAGTGGAAAACAGAAAGCTTTATACATCGCGTAGTATCATTATCCCTTCTTAAACAATGATGGTTTTCGTAGTACACGGGAATGTTATTTATGAGAGAAGGAATTTCTGAATGGAAGGCAATTAGGGGATCTTGGGTGTATGAGGTTCCGGCGATGACCCGGAGATAAGGAGCGTTTAGCGTCTGTGAAATAAGATCCAAAAAGATATGGGCGGCATAATCTGGTTTTAATGGCCGTTTAGAAAGATTCAACTGTTAGACTTTTAATTAAAGCATCATCATGTCTCTGATCTTTGAAATCACAGGCATTCCATTAACAATTGCAGGATTTAGTTGTGCGCATGTTACCATATCGTTGGTGCTCGATTTTTTATCTTAGAACCGGTTTTTTTTTTTCGAAAACCACATAAGATTTGCCGCACCCCATTAGAGGTACACTTTATATGCCAATACTTTTGGGTGTTTGCTTTTACAGTGTTTTTTCCTGTAAACATTAGAGATCGTGAACTCGGTGAGATCTAAAAGCAAAAGGATTGTCTGTTCCTAAATTTTAACTCTTCTTCTGATGCTCTCTAGATACGAGAGTTTGTTGCATTGTTTCTGGTGGCCTCTGGTCCGGGCTACAAAAGGAAATTTGATACCCCTTACAGACTGCTTTCCTCGTGATACTCTCGAGGTATTTAAGGGATTAACTTGCATATGAATTATTTTTATTTCTTATACATATGCTTATAAAAATCCTTTGCGACGCAAAATGAGTTATTTAACAGTCCAACTTTTACTGAATATCATAGGAACTAAAGAAATGATCGTGGGATATCGAGAAAACATGGTTTCAATATAAAGTGACCTTGTAATTAGTGTTATCTTTGAGTGCTAAAATCTAACCTCCCCTGACCATACTGCAAAATGTCATTATGTTATTCACGTGCATCAATCAAACCATGTCTTGTCTTTAGGCTTTATTATTACGGTTTCCAAGCAGTAACTATACAGGCTTGCTACATTAGGTTGAGGGGCTGCCCATACTGCACCCCGGATTTTTATTATAAAAGCTACTGTAAAATCAGAAAGGAGTTTCTGGAAACAGGCGCCTACGATAAGTAAAGTTTTTTTTTCTAAACCGATCAGGAGACAGTCAGCATATGGTGCCAATTTGTTGGACAAAAGTGCTCACACAAATTTAATTGACACCTTAGCAAATAGAGAAACCACATCAAAACTAATTAATTATTTAATACTCGAAGGGAAATAATAATCGTTGTTGAATTTATTGTAAAACTATATTTTGAATAATCTCCGTGAGTGGGCGGGAGAACCACCAAAAATATGGGAGACGAGACTGGCTAACGTGTGGATTTACCACCTTGAAGTCTCGGCACTGGAAATAATAGGTCTTGTTGGGATGTGCTCTTTGTGTTTCCAGGGGAAGAATAAAGTACGTTATTTTCGATGAAATTACTTGCATTTTTCCCAAATCCGGGATTATTTTTATAAAGAAAGGTTACTGCGTTTAATGAGACTAAGAAATTCCACTGTCCATAGGTGTTCTTATCTGCAGTGGTTTTACTAAAAGTCACTATTCAGTCCGATTTATTTTCAAGTTTTGACTTCAGTACAAATGAAAGACCTGCCTTTAATACTGAATGTTGGTCCAAGGTCAGCGGACTACTAGATAAAGTCATCCAACAATTAATCACGGTTGCTTATGTTATTCTGCGCACTATCATTCTAATATCTTTTTCGTTTCAATCTACTGGAAAGAAAATAAATCTGATAACTACACGTGTCGTCAGATAAGCGCAGAAGTGTACGTTGTCCAGAGTCCTGTTTATAATTCTAGCTTGTCAGTAGTGAGATACTATTCTTTACTTGCTTTCTTCGAGGAATAACTTTTGAGATGGAGGGTCAAATTGTTACTCTCATCTCATCTTACGAGAGTATTTTCATTCCTCTGGAAAACACAAAGGTGATATCCCGCTGCTGCATGAGGTCTTTCGGGTTTATTTAATAAACTCTAAATGAATAGAGGTTCTCCCTTCACCTTTTTTTTTTGGGGAGGGGGGACATTTTCATCCTTTTTAACATACAACATGCTGGAGGTTCTTGCGTAAAATTCACCAATAAAAAGACAGCCAATTACAATCAAAATGATTGTCTTAATATGGTTTCTCTATTTAGCAAGATGCGACATCATATTTATTATTAATAAATTGGAAGCACAGGCTAACCATTCCCAGCTTGGGGTGGATTATCTTAAAACTGACAGAAAAATTGCATTTCTAGGAATGTCTTTTAGTGTATTGGCTGTCCTTAAGAAATAAAAATATGGTGCAGCGATCAGCAAAATTTAATCTTTGAGGCCATAGTAATGAAGGCCATACGATGAAAGACATAAATGGGATGATTATCATATTGCCTCTTTAAAATCAAATGTATGGAAATTTCAGTACATAATTAACGAAACAAAGAAACCTTGCACCAAGTGTCATATTTAAATTCAAGTGGGGAAAGGATAAGAGATTTCTTTTCTGAATCCACTTTGTTCCTACGGCAATACAAACCAGGTGTTTAAAGGGTGAGTAGGCAATACCCCTCACTCACCTGCCATCACCAAGCACGTCCTACACGCTCTACACTAGACTGTCTGTTGGACTTACATATTTTGCTTTGCATGATTGTTGTTGCTTTTTCCATTGCTATTGAGAAAAACGAGAAGGAAGACGTTGTGAGGCCCAGAAGCATTTGTGTGGTGCTTCATGTCCCCTGTAGGTATGGCTCTACATAGATTTTGTAGTTTCTATAGAGAAGTTATACTCTCTCTCATGTTAAGAGTGTGCTAGTTTGTCTTCCTCAAGGTGAGAGAAGTATAACAAGATGAAGAAAAAGGATAGGCGGCATTAATCAGTATCCTCAAGAGGGAATACTCTCCTGGTGACTCAACTGAACCCTTACTTTTCTTTTCTTTCCACCCCTACTGTACTTCTTCCCCTACCTTCTTCGCAAATTGCTTTGGTGTGGGGTTGGGGGGGGAGGGGTGGAGGTATGGAGAGGAAGGAGGATACCTACCACTTGCTGTCTCTGGATGACAAGTCAGGCACCAGGGATAGGTTCTTCCCTGGCAATACCCCACCCCATGTACCTCACTCACCTCTGACAACTTAAGTTGATTCTACTGATGTCCCAGGTACGAAGCCATTGTTAGTCAAATACTTGTGGAAGATATGGCCTTTGTTAAACATTCTAGTAAGTCCCTCTTTTACTTGCGGCATTTCTCAACTATTTAGCTTTTTTTGAGAGGGAGGTTCTCTTGCTGCTTCTGCTGCTCCTTATTTTCCAAGACAGTTGACCCTTCTGAAGTGGTAGTGCTCCCTAAAGGAGATACATCAGTACCTCCTTCAGCTTCAACTTCGATGACACATCCTGTCTCAACCAGTCTTCCAGTGTTTAAGGTAAGCTAGGCACAGCAAGGAAGGGGAAGAAGTGTGACTGCTCTTCTTCCACCTTCCCATGAGCTTATCATCTTCCTACTGTTCCTCCTGATTTGTCCTTTTTTACTTCTTCTCCTAGCACAGCCGCAACTAAGACCAAGAATGTGCTGGACTGAACAGAGCTACAGATAACCAGACAGTCGAATCTCTAGTCTTAGAGCTTTATCTTTGAGATGCATCTCCCTTCACTCCTTTTTTGACGGAAGGGAGAGCGGGTTGAGCTATACTGTGAACCCATCAAGTTTTGTTAGCCAATTCTAGCTGCCTTCCAACTTGTATATCTCTATGGAGATATTACATGGTTCCTTGATCTTTCCTTCCTCAAGAGAGGTTCTGCAACGATGGAAAAAGTGTTTGGTAATGGCAGGGGAGTAAGGGTTATTACCGACTCACTCCCTTTAACCACCAGTTAACCCACCTGGATACCATGTTCAATTACCATTTTCAGCTCACGCTGAAGGCTATTCCTGCATAGATGGCTTTGGTTTGTATACCTAGGAAAAATGAAAATTGTTCTAAAGCTTTGTCAGACTCGTTAGGAATATCTTAAGAATTCACAGTGTATAGAAAAAACTTCTTCCTTGATATCATTCATTCATTTTTTTAGATGCAATAATATTTCGGTAAAGGACTGACTAGCAAGGAAACTATTTTCAAACGACCTTAGGAGCAACCTCCTTTTCATATCAAGACCACGCCATATTTATCAAGTGATTCAGATTTTGTTTTTACTCCCCACACCCCCGTGAGAAGAAACATACAGCAGTAAAATCAAACTCCCAGATGTGTATTGCACCACGAAGAATAGTGAAAATAGTAATGTTTATGGTTTATCATTGTGTTATTGGAGTAAAAAGTGTGAGTGGAGAGGGGTTAATCACATTTTGTATCTTCCTGAGTTTTCTACTGATTTCAGTACACTCCCTTAACACAGTTCGCTTTATATTATAGACTTAGATTATCAAAATTTATTCTTAATAATGCAAATTACTAAGGTTAACTTAGCTTAAAGTTTTTCATACTTCCGTTAAAATATCTCAACAAATTATTCACAAAAACAGATAATTTCTTTGGTTATTTCTTTACCATTTTTTACTTCGTTATTAAATCTCACTTTTCTTAAAGTTTTCTTGCAGATCTAAAAGGCATTTCTTCTTACTCAGATTAAATAATATTAATAATTGTTTGATTTTCAATATATTTTTATCTTAGGAGCTTAAACCAAGAACTCCATGGATCATCACCAGTCATATGGCAGTCCATTTTTCTACACTTTCTCCTACATTCTTTTTTGCATTCTTAGCTGAGTGTGTTCCAACAAGAGAGAATTGTAGTTTTTAGTATTAGGTAAAATCCTTTGGGAAATGAAAGGCCCATTTTATTGGAAAGAATGCACTTGTTGTTGTTTTCCCCTGAGTTAGACCTCTGTGTGAATGTTAACATTGTACTTATTTCAACTGAAAAAAAAAGGACAGTGCTATGATCCATTCTTCTACTAGTTAAAAGTGACTGTTTTTCTCCCACTTCCCCAAGTTAAAGAATTTTTGTCGGTACGCCTCTGACAACCACCATTAGATGAATATATAGGTTTCTTAGTCATTTGTGTTGTTAGGAGGGGTACCTATGTTTCGTGTTGTACTTCATGGAATCCCATGGTGCTTTTAAAATACCAAGAGGAACAACTTGGGGTTCATTTTGATATGTGGGGTTAGCTTGATCGTGCTCAAGATGGAAGGAAATTCTCTTTCTGAAACAGTACTTTGACCAGCAGCAAGCCATTTCTGCTCAAGTTTAACTTTATCAGTTTACAATTTTAATACCAGTTTCTTTGACTAATGTCTTTCTTGATCTTCATTCTGTTGCCCCTTCATTAGACTCAACTTATAATATATGGCTTCCCTGGGTTTCTCACTCTATGGACTTCACTTTAGTATAATTGCTTTCTTGTTCACAGCACTGGCTTTCTAATCCTGATGACTCCATTTTGGTATTTTTGTGTTTGAAACCTCTATCTTAACATGAAGAGGGATTAACCTGATAAGCATTTCTGACCCATGACTAAGCTGTGACCGTTCATCTTAGGATAATTTTTATATTAAACCAATTGCCTTCATACCAGTACTCAAAACTGCAGATGCTTACCAAAGACAAATGTAAAAGGGTAAGAAAAAAATACTTTATTGCCTAAAATCAGGAGAAAAATAAGAAACAAATAATTGACGTGACTCAAAAAATATAAATTTGGATGAAAGTAAATATAAAATAGTAAAAAGCAAAAGGTGGAATGAAAAGTTAACTGACTTAATTAACAGACCAATATTACAGAACCCTCTTGAATTCTAAGTATTTCTCAAAAAAGTTATTTGCATCAAGATTCAGCCACAAATAACTCTAAACAATACAGTAATTCTTAAGAATGTTTCTAAAAATCAGTAATCTTCCAACAGTTTCAACAACTGGCCTTCTTGCAACCAGGTTGTATTTCATGTGTGCTCTAGTAAAAATGGTAGCTTTGTCTATAGACGAGAAATTAGACTAACACTTGTCTTCATCAATCCTGGTCTTTTCAACGGCTGTACATTTTCATAACAGTCTTTTCACATTTTTCATCTTTTACTAATATCATAAGCAATAATTGAAAAGATCAAGAATCAGCAATGATGGTATACAGGAGCAATGCATCAATAACCAGGTATAAGAAAGTACACTGACACTAGTAACACTTTCTTCATCAAACAGGTTATTTTCTTAAAGTCAGCATATTTAATACTCAGAAAAATAATTATCAAACAACAGTGAGTAGTAAAAATTTCAAGAAATCTACATTAAAGTATTCTAGACTGAAATAATTCACTTTTAAACAAGAAGGCTTGAAAAATGTCTCACAGTCATTAATCTAACAATAACTTCTAGTTAATAAAGGTATACAGTATTTAGGAACTAGGCTTAAAGGCTTCTAGCCTCGAAATCTGTATCGAGATCTGATTGTTCATATAAAGCACTTACAGTCCCTGTAAGTGCTATACATTTGGGAATGTATAGGTGTTGGCAAGCACAGCCACAGCAAGGTCATCTGATGTCGTGAATTATCTCATTGTCATTAGGAGCATTGTGCAATTTGGAGGCACACTGGTGTAATGATAACCACTGCTGCGTTAGCATGGCATCTTCTTGTGCTTACAGTTTTCACTGGTTTGTTAACATTTAAACTGACAGCTTTTAAGTGCCCTGGTTGGTGAGATGAGGTCAGCGAGCTTGAACTTTGGCCTCTCAAGCTAGACTTATGCTCAAAATCTGGCTATTGCATACCCTACAACAGTTTTTGAGTAGTTAGGACTGTGTTGGTCTCTCTGGCCTTGAACTCACAGTAAAAGTCTTAATGACCAGGGGTTAGGTGAATTATTTTGAAGACAAGTTACATTAATTAAAGGAACAGTAAGACTGTGAGGACAAGAAACCTGGAATCCAAGTTAATTATGAAGGCATAAAGATGAAAGATTTGGAGAGAAACAGCTTAAGACACACACCTGGTATTTTTTGTCTCAACCCTAAGCACTTTATATTGAATTTGTACATAGCACTGAGTGACTACTTCAAAATACCAGACAATCATCACTGCAACATTCTCCTCTTTTTTTTTTCTTATTATTGCATTCTCTTGTTTCCTGGATGTTGAGGTCCCTCCTTTCCAATGTTGCTTTCACAGCATGTATCAAGTCCTTTCTAGGTTATCCGAGGCCATCTTACCTTCTATTATTGTTGAAATTTATTATCTTCTCACCAACCTATCATCTGCCATTCTTTTTGAATGTCTGAACCTTCTTAAAACATTCCCATCAATCCTTTTACATGTTCTACCATTTTTACCATTTCTGTGCATCTACATAATTGCAACCTTCTGGCTGGACCATGCCCTCATGAATCAGTTGTGACCTGGAACTTTTGCCATGATTTTGCAACAGGCTGTGATCACATCCTCTTACATGTGTCATTCAATACCCCATTCTTCCCAACCATGAGACCCCTAACTGATCACCTGCCTGCTGTTAACTGGGACTTTAAAAACCACCAGAAAACCAAATCCTGTAGAATGACCTTGGAAACTAAGCTGAGGTCAATAGTTCAAGCAGCAGACTCTATCCTTAGCAATAACTGAAAGTTTAGAAGTGACCACCACAGGAGAGACCTAAAAGAATTCTATTCATATATGTTACCCGCACTTCTGGACTCAGGGAGAGATACCTTTCATCAAGGCAACTCTCGTAGCATACCTGGCTGGAACGACCTGGTTAAAGATCTCCGTACACATTCACGAGAAATGCTTTCACTGCGGAGGCAAAATGGTAGCGTGAGGGAAGGACACTTTGCTTTGCTAATGAGACAGGCGAGAGTGCAGTTTAAACTTGCTCTTAAGCACTTCAGACTAAATGAAACGCAACCAAGAGCTGATGCAGTGTCTAGAAAATCAGAATCTGGCGATTTACCTTCGTCTTTGGTATTCGGTCTCTAAATCCCAAAACTAAGAAACTGTCACAGTCACAGAGTAAGAGAAGCCGGTGACGATGCTATCACAAGAATATGCATTACATAAACAATCAAGGCTCCCGGAGGGAAGTAGATAACCTCCTTACTAAAACATTCAGATTCATTTCACCAGTCGTATCACACCAGGTAAAATCAGCGATTCGAACTTACCTAATAATAAATCACCTTGCTGGTATGGTCCCCCTGCAGAAGCTTTCAAATTCTGCCACCCAGTAATCTACATTTTCCTAGCTCCCTATTCAACGCATCATAATTCACCAGTTTCTCACAGACTCCCTACTCTTAAATCACTTAATACCATTAATCAAAAACAAGCTAAAGGATGTAGCTGGCACTAGGAATTACTGCCCAATTGCAGTCACTACAATTTCATCAAAGATACTTGAGTCGGTCCTTCTAGTGAAAGTTCTCACCTGACAGCCAGTGATTTAAAGCATTTATATCCTGGAAGAATTAATGAAGTATTATCTGTCATCAACTTCTCCTGTATTCCTCTGGTTTGCAGATGTAAGAAATGCATTTGACAGAGTAAAATACCTGAAGCTCATCCTGAAGCTACACAAAAGAGGCACAACTTTATATTTAACTAACATTTTCTATTGCTGGTTCTCCAGACAGAACTTCTGTATCAAATGGGGTAACGTATTGTCGTACAACTTTGGCTCCCGAAAGGGCTCCAGCAAGGGGGCATTCTGTCTCCGTATCTGTTTAATATGTACACAGATGCTCTGAATATCAAATTGAACTCATTCCGAATCAGATGCACTGTCAACGAAATAAGAATAAACAACCTCTGTTACGCCAATGATATGTTTCAGATTTCCCCATCAGTTCAAGGTCTCTGACGATAATCAGTATTTGCCTTAGATATGCAGAAGAACTTTACATTCTGTGCAATGAAACAAAGACCCAGTGCATATCACTGCTCCTGAGATCACTTAAGCATATTGAAGAACCACAAATTTTCCTCAGAAATCATCGTCTGGAATTCATGCAGGGATTCCCGTATCTGGGTCACATTATCACAGACGACCTAAAAGATATGGCCGACATAGAACAGAGGTGACATAAACTGTGTGCGACTGGCAACATGATTGCAAGCTGATTTGCCTTTTTTCACCAAGACATGAAAATGCTGCTTTTCCGCTGGTACTGCTACAGCATTTATGGGTGTTCCCTTTTTACGAACTATACGCAAAAGGCCATGAGATGTATCGCTGTTGTTCACAGTACCATTCTGAGGTGCCTCCTCACTAACACACCTCGCTACCACTCTGCTACGCAGATGTTCATAGAAAACTGCCTGGATAATTTGAAAACCATTGTTAGGCAAACAATATGCAGTCTGATTACCCGACTAGGAAATGGCTTATCCAAAACATCCTAAACAGTGGAGCAAGGAGATAAAAAATGTGGGAAAGATGAGGTAATGAGGCATCTGTTCAACAAATGACTTTTTCAAACTGGTGGCCTCAGTTGCAGTGTATATTTGCTCCCTGTTATTGCAGTTAGTAAGTATTATCTGCAGAATCTAATAATATTAATATTTTTATCATTAGCTAAGAAAAAGCCACAGTATACAACCAAGTTTAAGTGAGTAAATACAGAACAGGAGCTTTCGACCTGCACTAAAGTCCTCTTCAGCTGTACTGAGCAAAGGTTACAAAGAAATAAAACTAAAACTACACAATTTTAAAAAGGGTCATTAAAATGAAAACTGTCAGTCTGGGGGTGGCCTGCCTTGAGTATCATCATATCTTGGGGGCGTCTTCTTGTTACTGCATACGCAATTAAGTCGTTCGTTAGCCGAAGGAGCAATTTCTTATAAAATATCTAATTGTAGATTGGCTATCAGGCATATTAACTGGTCTGTGAAAACATCTTGGGAGGTGAAGGCCTTGTTTCCTTGGGAAGTATCCAACAGTCTGATGAGTGCTCCCTCTACTATTCTTCTGTTGTTGGTATTGTGTGACTTGCAGATAATGTTTGCCTTGCCAAAAGAAATTTGTTGGTCCAAATTAAGACACTTTTTGGCTACGGCGCTGCTCCTGGCACTGGTCCTACATGCATTTTCATGCTCGGTTAATCTAACTGAGCACTCTTCCAGTCTCCCCGACACAGATTTGAGCCCAGTCTTTACAGGAAATAGTGTAGGCACCAGAATTTATTTCAGGATTCTTAACAGAATTCGTGCAGAGCTTCTGTTTTAACGAGTTGCTAAAAGTGAACACCAAATTAGTTTTCTGTTGATTAAAAATCTTACTTGTTTTCTTGGTTTTATATAGTGGCTTTTTCTTAACCATTCAAGAAAAACACGAAGAATGTGTTTTCATAATTGGATTATTATTATTATTATTATTATTATTATTATTATTATTATTATTATTATTATTATTATTATTATTATTATTATTGAGTTTTTTTTCATTTTGTACTTAGTATTCTTTACCTGGATTCTGTAACTACCTAAGGTCTCTAGCTGAAACTGTTTTGATCATTGTTGTCTTTTTTTTATCCTTGTTATTGCTATTACTATTATTACGAATACTATTATTACTGTTACTTCAGCAACTGTTTGGATATAGCCGATTACTGTTTTTATCTTCTTGTCTCGTGTATCTAGATTGTGTGTAAGTTATTGTCTCTGCTTTGTATATTCCCTGTATATGGCCCTGAGCTGAAATAAAGGACATTTATTATTATTATTATTATTATTATTATTATTATTATTATTATTATTATTATTATTATTATTTCTTACCTTTTCAGTTCTTTTGTGTCACATACTAAACAAACCATCCATCTGAACAGCTTCCATGTTCTTCTTTCTGTTTAATTCAACGTCAACATTTCATTCATATAAAAGAGACTTGGCTCAAAAATCTATTCATGCATACTAACTTTGGTCTCTACAGAAACTCCAGGCTTCTCAGTATTGTACCTACATCCTGCTACCCTGCTTCTCTACCCATTGTGTGACTTACTTCTTCTCTCATCCCACCATCATCTGATATATTTAGTTCCACCATCCATACTAACATTCATTTATTCAGCTTCCTGGTTTCCATTCATGTACATAACCTTATTCCTGGCCATATTCCATCTCAGCTTTAAAATCAGCTATTCAACACTCCATGCAGGATCCTATATTTGCTGCCCTTTCTCTAACTTCTTGCATCACTCCATTCATAAAGTCATTAAAGAGACACATAAGCATAACACACCCTTGTCTTAAACCCATATGTCTTTTCCCTTTTGTTGGGTGTGGCGCCAGAAGAGTACAGTAGACCCTTCCAGTTCTCAGAGAGCTTTTGAGCATGAGGTTGCTAGCTGCATGGGCTATTAGTCAATGAGAAATAGCTTTTTAAATAAAACAAATTGCAAGAGTTTGTTTTACTGCATGAACATGTCATATGGACCCTTAGGAACACCATATCCAAAATAGGACTAATTCGGCCATTTTGAAATTGTATAATTCACACTTTTAACATTTTCGGAGGGTACATTTTTCCATATTTTCCCGTTTTTCTCTAAAACAGTGCATCTTATGGGTAAAAGGTGTAGAGACTAAAAAAATAGGAAATTAAATTTTATACAAGTTTGCTTCTTATAAGGCTTTTTCCGCGAACAAGCCCGAAATTTAAATAAACTACTAGTTTCACAGAAAAATGTTATAGAATCGGCTTTTTACATTGAAGTTTTTAATTTAATTTGGCATATTGGTTTTCCTTTACATGCTAATATTATGCACAAGAAACACGAAAAAGGAAATAGACTCAATTTTAAGTCCATGAATAATAATAATGTATGTGTGTGCGGTGTGTGTATGTATTATTATTATTATTATTATTATTATTATTATTATTATTATTATTATTATTATTATTATTATTATTATTATTATTATTCAGAAGATGAAACCTATTCATATGGAACAAGCCCACAGCGGACATTGACTTGAAATTCAGGCTTCCAAAGAATATGATGTTCATCAGGAAGAAGCAAGAGAAGGCAAAAGGAAATACGCAAAGAAGAGATCCCACTTATTAAAAAAGAAAAAATACATTGATAAATAGATAAAGATATATTAAAATGCAAGGAGAATAATATTTGGGTAGCAATGTATTGCATCTCCGCTTGAACTTCTGAAGTTCCAGTTGCACATCCTCAGGGAGACTGTTCCACAGTCCAACGGTGTGAGGAATAAAGGACCTCTGGAACTGAGAAGTTCGACAGCGAGGCTAAACATTTACTGCATATTGGTGCTGGAGTTGAACGAATCTGGTTGCTCTCGGCAGGTAAAGGGAACCAGAGATCAATTGTGAATGTGAAAGATCCCTGTTGAAATACATCGTAAGAAAAAGTGACAAACAAGAGACTCAAGTCATAACTGCTGCTATTAGGAAACAGAAACCTACCCCCACGAACAACTTTATCTAAGAGGTAAATCTCTGGTAGAAGCAAACATCCACACCGGAGAACAGTATTCTAGTAAAGGTATCACAAATGACCTAAAACAGGTTGCATTCATTTTATCACTTACAAATATATGAGGCCTTACGAACAACACCTTACTTTCGAAAGTGCGGCATTTGCTGGAACTTTTATTAGATGTTTCGAAAAATTATATGAGAGCCAGAAGTTACACCCAGAACAGATAAAGCTTCAGACTCATTCAGCAAAGTTCCATTTACCTGAAGGGGAGGCTGGGGTGGGAAATCTTTAAAGCAGTGAAGTCACTATACTTTGGGATTAACTGACACTCGTGGGGAATCATGACTGATACGTGCAGCCCTTCTCTTGATAGCCAAATGATGAAGTTGACTATCAATCACTGTATCCAAACCAGAGGCCCAGGTTCGAATTATGTCTGTGGTAGATCCGCTCACTAATTATAATTGCCCATAGGTGTAAGTTATTCGCAAAGGTATAGCTACTTCGATACCAGGTGATATTTGTGGCTAAAGGTGTGTGTGTGTGTGCATGTGGATGTATGATAAACACACACACGCACACGCATATATATGTGTGTGTGTATGTGTGTGTGTGTGTGTGTGCGCGCGCGCGCGCGCAGCATACAAACCTCAGTGTATGCTGTAGAATTATTTTCCCTCATAGTTCTTTTCTCTTAAAGTCAATGGCATTTTTGTCCAACACTATTTTCTTACCGATATCTGTATATCATTCTTTTGCCATTACAAAAATGTCTAGGGAGTGTAGAAATGTTTACGTTGTCTTCCACTTAACGAAGACTGTTTCTTCTCCAGTGGGGATATCCTCTGTACAAGGTTAAGTAAGGAAAGGTTGCGGATGTTAAATATTATATCTAAATATACTAAAGACATTATCCTACTTCATCCTAAAGTCGAATTCTCATTGTTTGCATATCTCATTCCCGGTTCGCGGTCATGCGGCGAGATAATTATGCATTCCTCATGCTTGTCAGTCGCCGTAGTTTGCAAGAAATGCGACGTTTTTGATGAATAAATAATTACTCACATGAGCGCAAACTTACACACTCATTTTTATATATATATATATATATATATATATATATATATATATATATATATATATATATATATATATATATATATATATATATATATATTTATATATATATATATATATATATATATATGTGTGTGTGAGATTGTGTGTGTGTGTTGTGTGTTTATATATATATATATATATATATATATATATATATATATATATATATATATATATATATATATATATACATAGAGAGAGAGAGAAAATAAACGTACACGTATGTTAGTTGAAATATATTCCACATAATACATCAGGCTTTTTTAATTATTTCGTCTGGTATATTTTTCAAAATACGTGTTCTTATTTCTGTGCGTTCTATTAAATCAAGTGCATCTTTTCCTGTGTAACCAATTTCAGTCGGCGAGCTGTGTAGGCTACCCTAATGCACACATAATTTCTCCGCACAGTATTCTGTGAGGTAACGCGGTCAAAAAGAACAACATCGCGGAGACAGCACTCAATAAGATTCCGAAAGGCAGAGAAATATTGCTCTTCAGAGTAAACATGACATTTTTTAACGGTACTTCATGGAATCAGACACGGTCCGCACTGCATGTGATTAAACCTAACACTGTGGGCATGAAGACTTGCTACGTGCCCAGACATTGTAAAACATCCATGCATTACTTGACTACAAGTACTTTTCCCTGCAAATTATAATTTTGCAAAAGTGCTAATAATGCGGGATTTTTGTTCATGGGTAACTTGATGTATTATGACATATCTACAGCCATAGTTGGTTGAGAAAATGATATACCTAGATTCTTATAGAAATGATAATCCTTTTTAAATTTCGCGGATATATTTCCTTATTTCCCGAATATTTATGCCTGAATTCCTTCATTAATTTCAATTTCATGGACGCGTAACGGGCTTAGAGTTTTTGGTTTCACTGGCTTAAGTCTTAACAGTTTTGTATTACAGCTCAGCATATCTTGATTGGGGAGGGCGACCGCCTGAGACCCTCTGCCAACAGCACCTCACCCCTCCCCCACTTATCAATCATAATTTACTTTGGGATTAATTTATTTTGAAGGTACAGCCGTGCTCAGATTGATGCTGCGCGACAGCAGAGGATTTAGTTCAAAATTCACTAACTAGCAATTACCATGCTACATGTTTATTTCTTATTTGAATACGAAAACACGTTTATCTCATAATATAAGGCCATAGTATGTGTCATAAGATTGAAATCTGTCATATATGTCAAAACTGTAAGAAAATATCGCTTATAAACAAATTTCGGAAAAACAGCAACGAAACAT
>NC_089768.1:2315000-2350000 GCF_040412425.1 Macrobrachium rosenbergii | reverse complement strand
TATATACACACACACATATATATATGTGTGTATGTTTATAAAGATATTATATGAGAGAGAGAGAGAGAGAGAGAGAGAGAGAGAGAGAGAGAGAGAGAGAGAGAGAGAGAGAGAGAGAGAGAGATGATTCGAATTGCAATTATGATGTCCTAAATCTTGGAATGAATCTTGGAAGTCAACTTTGCCCCTTACCCACTGAATGAGAGTGACAACTGACAGAAGGCGCAGGTAGGTAGAAAAAAAATGGTCATTTAACATCATACATTTAAAAGAATCACGAAAGTTTTCCTTTCCCTGATCGCCACTTACTTATATCATCTGTGGCACTGAACATGCTATCTCAGGCTAAAATGAGTAAATGTGTACACAAGTGCAATCATATACCTGTGGTTATATACACACAAACGCGCGCACACGCACAAGTTATGAGAAGAAATGAAGAGAGGCAGACCAGGAAGGACGCGCCCTTGCCGTTCCCATGGCCATTATAATCTCCCCTCCTCCACCTGGCCGTCAGAGAAATGATGAAGCTGACCGGGACATGGGATGTGTGTCTTGGCGCGTCTGAGCAGGCCAGGTAAAGCGTTTCAGATTGTATCGCTTCCTCACCAGTGCTGTCGCCGGAGCCCGCAGATGAGACAGTCGACACGAAATCTCTCTGACACAAAAGAGGACAAAGGAGACAAAAGTATTTGGTTCCTGTAGAGATTGGGAGGCTCTTGAGTGAAATACCTAGGAAATATGATGTCTTTCAGAGACAAATGAGAAGAAGTGATGTGCCGAACAGCAAAAAAGAAAAAAAAAGAGTTGACAGAATAGAATGTGAAGTGTATGAAGTCATAGAGTACGTGTGCTTAAAAAACAGAGAAGTGGAAAAAGGAGAGGCAGGAGAATTTAGTGTCCAACAACACTTTCCGAAGACAACTAATTCCTTTTCCATCGCCAAAAGTAATTCGATATTTTTTAGTCGCTACAGTGGCCAGAAGAGCACTCAACTTCCCTTTGAAAAGCAAATGTATGAACCTTTTTAAAAACAAGTGTTAATGCACACTTGATACGCTTGCTAGTAAACTCTTAAGTATTGAGGAAACTGACAGGCTGTTGCAAGTTTAATTGCGTCTATTGTCAGTAACGCCGGAGTGAGACCAAAATCAAGAGAGTAACGCTTCGGTCTTTTTACATGAAAATCTTTGCTATTGTAATCGCTATAATTTTTATTGATGCTCAGGTAAGCTAGCATTTAATTAGAACAAGGCCAGATGGTTATCAGTTTATAATGCATGCATCTACAGACAAGAGTGTCAGTAGTGGAAGGAAGAGAAACTGAAAGACGAAAAGGAAAATAAATGAAAGTAAAACAACAAGCGGACCATCACTTATGTAGGCAGCAAATTTAATCAGAAAAGTTAGACAATGTTACATGGCTCTTCAGGGTAGTATTACAGCCGTCCTGAATTTATGGCCAGACATGTTATCTCCAGGGAGACCATCAAACAGCTTTACGGTGAAAGGACGCTGATACGAGCGCTAGAGGCGCCTAATAAAATTTCCATTCAAACAGAACATGGAGAAGTAATCAAACACGATAACTTTGGTTGATGGTGTAACCTCTAAAGCATAATTAGCAATGTTTTAAAAAAAAGGGAACCACGGCTTTAGGCAGTTTTTCTAAAAACAATGATACCGGCAGGCACATCACGCCCAGAGAGGAGAACAATAATTCAGTGATGACAGACAAGACAGGAGACATGAAGCAACAAGCTTCATGGTTGCACGTAGGAACCCTAACGAACAGTACCAAGTTGTCTGTGAAGAGAAATCTTGGAGGCGAGGCAGGGCCAGCTAACAACAACGCAAATCATTCAGAGGGAGCTGGTGCCAGTTAGGGAATTCAATATTCTTTGTTTTGCTGGAGTTTATACTCTTACGCCACTAACTAAAGCACTGGTTAATCTGTTTATTCCAGGTCTGTTAAATCAAGCAGCAACGTCATTGTAAATTTGTCGGGTCTTGATGACTGCCACAAGAATGGCCTCATTTGTCAGCTGTGCTGGCTTATTATATAGTGCAGACCAAAAATCATCTCTGTTAAAGACTAAAAGCACCAGAGGTTCCAGAACTCAACCCTGTAGAACGCCGGGCAAAATGGGTCTAGGCTAATTAAAATTACTATTAACTAGAACCTTTTATTGCCAGAATCCAAAAATGAAACAGTCCGTCCACTTGTATAGAATACTTTATTTCTAACATTATTCTCCCTTAATGCTTTCAGTTGGGCATCTCTTTCTCCGGTTCAGGACCCCAGATATTCATGTAGCTTGCGTGCCTTTGAACTTCTGTTTTACAGTAAGCTGAAACAGTTTCTTCAGAAACATCAATACAAATGACTCGATTTAAAATATTTTCAAAGATTTGCTTAAAGGTATTATCATAATTATTTTCATAGGAAAAGAAAAGCAAATAAATCCTACACAGAATTTCCACTTGGTTTCAACATTTCGATGGCGATCTCCCTCATAAATAACCCATACCAGGAAATCATCAGATAAGTAAATCGAAGTCGATGTCACCCTTCACTAAGGCTTATCAGGCTCAAGTATCCGTGAAATAAAAGCACCTCAAGACCTTTTTTTCTTTTTTAAACTGACATTGAGACGAACTGAAGTGCATGACATGCCTGGTGATATTAGAAATAATCTTTTCATTGTTATCGTAGTCAGTTGATTCGTTTCTCTGTTTTTCTATTTTGGTCTGTGATGATTAAGTTGGCGACTTGTGTCAGAGGTTCAGGGATAGAGGATAATAGTATGAAAACAATTTTTTTTATTTACTCAATTTATTTTGATGCTGTATCGCATTTTTTATTATGTATTGCTCATGTTACAACGGATTTCATTATATAATAATAATAATAATAATAATAATAATAATAATAATAATAATAATAATAATAATAATAAATCAATGCCAAGTTAATTGTAGTACTTTCATGTTAACCCAAGCATCCGTATGTTTCAGTGTTGCCTCTTCATGCAGACTGACCATGCAATATTGATAAAAGAAATTTCATAATAGTGTATATGTATATATATATATATATATATATATATATATATATATATATATATATATATATATAAATATATATATATATATATATATATATATATATATATTATTAATTAGTGATTTTGTTTATTTCAATGAGTAGCAGTGCGATCATTAAATAGTCGTATTCTTACAATCAGCATGAATGTGGGAAATCAGGATTTTAGAAAGCACGCGCACAAACACACTTGGGACTGAATAATGATCATGTTTAGACTGGAATGTTGCGGGGCATGATGAAAAACGAGTCTCCAGGACCTTTGGCAAGTTTGACTGACAAGTTCCATTGACACTGGCGTGAAAAGTTGACGCACTGAGTACACTCCATCTTGCACCCCAGGCAAAACCTGTTCAACGGCCAATTGCGAAACCTTAAATACAGACATGTTTTCTCACCTTCCCAGTTTGTTTAAGTATTTTGTCATTCACTTGCGTTTTTAGTTTAGCTTTCGATTCTTTCTTGTGAAGTCTTGTATTTATACTCTTCAGTTTCATTCGCTTACTTTTTGTAACTTATTATATTTTCCGTTCTATTAGGGCTAAATGGAGCAAGTCTTATTCTGTGCCTTAACTTGTTTATAGATGATTGGGAGAGTTTTGGATTCTAAGAGTTAGTAAATACCCCTTACCATTGCAAACGTTTTATGTCCTGCCAAATGACATTTCCAGTTTTACTGTCTTCGGCCTTTCATCTCCATATTACCAGTACACTATTAATATTTTATTGAGCTTGTGGCTGGCTCATCCCCTTGGTGTCTAGCAAACGACGGTATATATGTTTGAATAAAACCTGTCTGTGTATGTCCTTCACATACCTTTCCTAATTTTTACAATACTTTTTGGCAAAGTTCTGCTTATAAGTCTGTGAATTAAAGCTCTAATATAGGTATGAATATTCATTGAAACTAAAAACATATTGGCATATATACGCATTATAGTAAACATAAATTTTCATCTCTGAAATAGTTAATATTTTCAGAGAATTAATGAAAACTGAATTATGTATTAATGTAGATGAGGAAAATCAGCCAATCAGAAATATATTTGCGTCTCCATATTTGACAGAAAATGAAACAGTGAGAATTTACAGAAATGAAATACACAGCGGTAACAGCGGCGTCATGCCCATGCAACATAATGCGACATGTCTCTCCTAGGCATTGAAAAAAGTGGTATTCACTTACAAAAAATGTTTAATTAGAATAAGTCCTAAATAAATGTTTTCCAGATAAGGTGATGCTTTGATGAAATGCGTCATGAACGCTAGAAACACTTGAGATCTTCAGTAAATATTGACTTGTAACCATTTTACGCATAAAAAAAACATTGCCAAGATATAGTGATAATGAGAGTCTTCATGATCAGTCCTCTCAGTATTTCACATTTCTAGTAATCTTGTAATTGCACAATAGTAATAATCATTTCTTAGCGTCTGCTTGTCGGTTATAGATTTGTCAGTCTCTTGTTGATAGCCTGAAGATGGTGTTAGGTTATATTTTGAAATTAATATTATGCAGCATTCTTTCTCAGCAGCTTTCCGATGATGGAATAACTGAAACCCTGCCGTGTCATCCTTTCCATATATATTGTTGCCAAGCACATGTGAAGGTCAGTCCAAATGTATACACCTAAAAGGGCTTAGAAGCAATGCAGGAATTTGTAGACCACAGTCTTGCAATAGTGTCAACCTCATCTACCTACCCTACACACGGTGGAATTGAAGCACAAGACAGCATGTAGTTGGACCAAGTCCCTTGTGGTGTGTCTGATCCACACAATGATAAAGAGATCGCCATCAATGGCAATAGAAACCATACCAGCATGTCTTTTACCATGCCACTCCATCACAGTAATTTTTTCAGAAATGATGAGTCTTAAGTTTTGTATCCGCAGCAGATTATTTTCTTATCATCTTGACAGCCATCGTACACGACAAATTTATCATATCATGGAAGTGTGTTCTTGTCAGATATATTGGGAAGGGGTGGGCTAGTGTACAAGTTATCAGTGTGGAGAATGTTCTCTTTAGCTACTTAAGCGGAAGGAAGATTTTGACATCCGCTTCACCTTGTCCAAGAAGGTCACCATCAGTTCTGTTTAAGATTTTGGTGTTCGAAACTCTTCTTGTCACACAGCCACTTAAAATAAAAATTTCATTCCAGAGCCCTGACTCTTTTGAATATGATGCCTTCTGAATGAAAGATATCTCCCGGACAGTATCAAGCTTCAAGCACTCATATTCCTTAGTCATGATAGAAGGATTTCTGTAGCCTCTTGGAACTTGAAAAGCAACACCCAAATTTTGTTGGAACTTGAAAAGCAACTCCCAAGTTTTGTTGGAACTTGAAAAGCAACACCCAAATTTTGTTGGAACTTGAAAAGCAACACCCAAATTTTGTTGGAACTTGAAAAGCAACACCCAAATTTTGTTGGAACTTGAAAAGCAACACCCAAATTTTGTTGGAACTTGAAAAGCAACACCCAGATTTTTCAGAGACCATCAGCTTGCCCGCTGTTGCTCTTGGTGCAATCGATATTTTAAGGGATTGATGCCGGTGGTTCTAATATGTGGAATTATAATCTAGAATCTTATAAAAATTCATCACAAAATGAAATACTTTTAGCTGTTTGGAAACCGCATTACATTTAGCGAATACACATCACTGGTACTTTTGACTGTACATTTCAATGTTTATTTGTACATTATCCCTGATATTATCCATCTTTTGTTCATTATAGTAAAAGACATTACATTTACTTCTTACAACAAATGCATTTTCTCTTGATCTTAATGTAGATAGATCCCAGTCTTCGGCATAATGGCGTAATCGGAATCCGTAGGTTGGAAAGTTCTGGTAATGTGAGAGTGGACAGAAAATTGGCTCCCAGCATGAAATGTTATCTTGTGATAGACCTATAACTCTTATCCTACATAACTCTAGTTTATGTAGGGGCTCCTTGCAACCTTTAATAAGTTGAATACTATCTTCCATTAAACCCTTTCCGAAGACAGAAACCACATCAAAGTAAACAAACATATTTGCTACTAAAACTTGTGACTCTTAAACTTACCATACATTTTTCTTTGCTACTTTCACGACACTCTGACTTGATAACTATACCTTCTTTTTCAAATACCTAACCCCCCGACATAATATTTGCAATCTATGCATCCACACAATGAAATACTCATGTTGATTGAGGATCTTGGAAAGAAAGTTCATAATGCATCCAAGCAGTTAATGATCATTTTTTTTTCTGCTTATGATAGAAAGGACGCTTAACTTACATAATCTTTTTGTGACGTTCTGACAGTATTAAGGTAATGATCACCTCTACTTTTACACGACCTAAATCATCCCCACTGAAACTAATAAGCCCTGTAAGATCTTGATTGTCTCTTGGCGGTTATATCTTCAGAGGTGTTGGCTGATGGGATGAAGTTAAACATTACTTATCTGCTCGAACTCTCTTCATCCAAGCTTTGGTTTAACTAGCCTTGCTCTCTATCTCTTTGCTGTCTTCAAGCCTTAACAGAATTATTGCTTTAGCAAATTTCATAGAGGTACACCACAATTTGATCAACGAAAATGAGTAAATTAAATTCAACCTACAACAGTTCCATCTTTAGCTAAAACCCTCTCCTAAATGATCTGCAACCCTGTCTTTTACTTTGACAAATGGCAGCAAATCTTTCTCTTCTTGGAAAAATAACAACATAATTTTAGCTCATTGTTTGCCACTAACTCATTCATGGATAACTGTAGATAACAGTGCCACACGCCTCTTGCAAACCGCATGCATTGTTTTATCCTTCTCTGTACAATCTCTGAAAATGAGAAAGATACTCTGAGGACACTAAACTTTGGTTTCTTGGTCTTTGGAACGCTGTTCGTTGCTCATATGAACACTCCAAATTTCTCCTTGTCCCTCTGGTCATCAGCATGAATTCTGTAAATGTATAGAAAGGATTTTTAGTTTTGTTTTATGTATTTATATTCAGTCTGTTGTCAGTTTTTTTAGTTTTCTGTAAAAGAAAACTATTGAGATGGCTTCGTCTGTATGTCCCTCACTTTTTCTGTCTGCCCTCAGATCTTAAAAACTACTGAAGCTAGAGGGCTGCAAGTTGGTATGTTGATCATCCACCCTCCAATCATCAAACATACCAGATTGCAGCCCTCTAGTCTGAGTAGTTTTTGTTTTATTTAAGGTTAAAGTTAACCACCATCGGGCGTCTGGCACCGCCGAGTCCAATTCCGGAAGCGTCGCCAACGCACCTTTCCCTCGACTGCATCTGGGGAGCAACTGAGCGCTCCCCGGTCGTACCTGAGGCTGAGAGTTTCATACTGCAGCACATCGAGAGTTTCATACATCATTATACACTGCACAAAAACTCGATTGCGCTGAAGAAGCTTCGGTGCATTTTGTACTTGGTTATGTTTATTTATATTTGCTCGTATCTTTTTGTTTATATGAATCATGGTACAATTATGTACTCCCATCTGTAGCGCATCGTTCTGCCATATCTACATTGTGTCCGTTTCGTTTGGATAGTGTTTAGCTACGTTTTCCATTGTCTACAAAATAAACAGTGGTAAATTGTATCGCATTCTTGTTCGCCAGAGAATATTCTGATTATCTCAACTACTATAACATTTTGAAATGTTAGCGGTCTCTTTTGAATAAAATCGAAGGAAAACCAAATAAAATGTCCGAAATGTAAGAGAAATCCGGCATTTTAGCAAAGTGACAAACATTCCTGGGTAGACATCAAGCGAACTTTGTACATGAAATGACATCCTGTGATCAGGCAAGTGAAAGTAAGTGTTTGTTACCTGGTCCCACTAACCTTGAGACCTATCGAATTTAGGTAAAATCTTCCTTACAAGATTCTTTCATTTGACCGTAAATTAATACTAAATTGCCTTTGGCTTGACGTTAAGTTTATGTGCTACCAGTGCAGTACAATGAACCTTGAGACAAAGAATTTGAGGAAGGACTGACTGACTGGTTTGAGGTTTTCTGGCAGCCTGACATCAAGGGATTTGAGACAAGGAAGAATAATTGAGCCACTGGCACACGGTAGAATTTGGAGTAAAAAGAAACTTGTTAAGTCAGGCAAAAGTAAGTATATATATACATATATATATATATATATATATATATATATATATATATATATATATATATATATATATATATATATATATGTGTGTGTGTGTGTGTGTGTGTGTGTGTGTGTGTGAGTGGCCGCGCGTGTGCGTGTGATTACCAAGGGGATCTTAGATACAATGGTGGCCGCCAAAAACATAAAGAGTAATTTCCACAGTGTGGCGTTGGAGTACGTGCGTCGGAGTTAAAAACTGGTTTGATTTAGGAGTGTGACACTGTCGCTCCCATCTCTTTCTCTCCTTCTTCTTCTTCTTCTTCTTCTTCTTCTTCTTCTTCTTAAGTTTTAATGGCGAAGGCGGGCGTGGGATGTTCGAGGGTGAGAAGAAAATCAACTTGTGTCTTGACGCCTTTGTCGCCCAAACCATTATCTCATCTTCGCGAAGTTATTGATGTTCGTTTTCTATTTTATGTTTTCTTTTCACGGCTGTTACTCGACTCTCCTTTTGGTCATTACTTTCCTCACTCTAGGAAATGCCTGCGGTAGAAGAGAGCATCATATCTTTCCTTATCTTAACATTAAGCGTCGTCATTAGTGTTTCCTCTTAAAAGTATGATGTTGCCACTTACATTACTACAGTGCTCTGTATCCAGGAAGTAAGATGGGAATCTTGAATGACCTTCTGCAACTTGCTCTGCAAACCGTGCATGGTAGAAATAGTATTCTGTTCGAACTTTTGTTATCATTTGTCTAACAGATGTACTCAGTTAATAGCAGGCAAAGAGTATTATTGATAATATTATGCACTCCATAAATGAAATGTTTTTCGCATACACGATGGCATTTTTTATATTCACGAATGTTAAGCTACTGATATCGTTCACTATCCAGTTCATTATACCTTAGGAATAAAAGGGAATTATAAATGATAAATGCTTCGTCTGAGGCTCAGTGGTTTAAGTCAGCGTCTACTGTTTCTAAAGTAGGTTTCGATTCGAATCGTTCTTCAGGTGAACCACTTACCATTCACAATTCTCTGTGGGTGTAAGTTATTCTCATGGTGTAGTGAATTGGCTATTAAACAATATATGTAGCTTAATATTGGCACACGCACACACACACACACACATATATATATATATGTGTGTGTGTGTGTGTGTGCGCGCGCGCTAATATTAAGCAACATATATTGTTTAATAACCAATTCATATATGGAAAAAAAAAGACTTATGCACAGTGACAGAAGAAGATGATAAGAGAAAACGGATGATATGTACATACTCACACGTACGTAGGCATGCATACATTATGTATATAATTTCCTGACTCACGTCGGGATCGAACCCAGGTCTTTCAGTTGAAAGGCAAGGTTGCTGCCAACTAGGCCATACAAGTCTAAAAGAAGTTGGAACCTGAGAGCAACTGCACCCAAGGAATTACCTAGGCATGCTAACTGCTTGCATACCAGCGAGTTTTCCCCAACTTCCCGACTCAGCAATGACCCAGTTGACCTGGGTTCGATCCCGACGTGAGTCAGGAAATTATTTCTGTTCCACACGTGATTGTGTGTTGATTATTTCTATCTTATTCACTCAGAAGGGATAATTCGAATGAAATGCTGTCAATTGGGTCATTGCTGAGTCGGGAAGTTGGGGAAAACTCGCTGGTATGCAAGCAGTTAGCATGCCTAGGTAATTCCTTGGGTGCAGTTGCTCTCACGCTCCAACTTCTTTTAGACTTGTATGGCCTTGTGGGCAGCGACCTTGCCTTTCAACTGAAAGACCTGGGTTCGATCCCGACGTGAGTCAGGAAATTATTTCTGTTCCACACGTGATTGTGTGTTGATTATTTCTACATTATGTGTATATATGTATGTATGTATTGTATGTATGTGTGTATGCTTACGTGTGTGTGTGTGTGTGTTTGTTTGCGTGTGTACATATCAGCCGTTTTCTCTTCATCATCCTCTATCCCTGAGCATAAGTCTTTTCTTTTTCATATGTAATTTTTGTGTGCGTGCACTTATGTGAAGTTTTATTTCTAAAATGTCTAAAACTGATGCCGATTTGTGTTACCGTTTTCCTAAAAATTTTAAAAACTTTTTTCCTGAGTAACTGACATCTCCCTTATTGGCGTAGATGGTGCACTGGTGTCATTTAACGAAGTAGAAATTGCCTTCAGGTTATCAGTTGAAGATCTCTTCTCTCTTCTGTAGGTATTAGTGACCGGGATGATTTTCTGAAATCATATGACTGAGCCGCACTACTTCATTTAGAATTTTTGTGCCTGTCATCATTCCCCACTGTAAGATTCCTGAAAAAAAAGATGAAGATCAGCAAAGCAAAATTAAACTTCACAAAAGTTTTCCTTTCCAAGAAGTAAAGTTGAAAGACCTATCTCTCTATCTATTTATTAATGAAATGATAGCAGACAATATAAGAAGAAAATATCCTTAACGGGGTGGAATGTGAAATCACCCCACACTCGCAAGGCGAATGAGCTAACTGCTAAAGCATAGAGGTAGCCACAAGGACAAGAATTTATTCAAGTTTAAAAGGAAGCTGCTCATTTTTGTAAAACTGGGACAGTTTTACTAAAGCCGAAATGAACGCATATTCAGTTTGGTTAATCAACAGATCCCTTTCACAACTACATATTGTAATGGCAACAAAGACCGTACTCTCTCATTTTTTTTACTGCACTTTATGCTTTTCGTTAGAAGTGAAGAAATCCGGAATAGGAAAAGAATGAAAAAGTTCCCCTTTCTAGAAACATAAGAATTCATTTAAGCTCATATTTAGATACATGTTTACTGGTGCTAAAATAAACCCAGTCCCGCCATGGTTAAGTAAAGCACAGCTTTGCAGGTTTGCAGGCGAATGTCCATGTATTGCTATTTCGCATGCATAATGGTCAGTTGCTTCGCAAAATATATCATTTTAACCAGTATCAAGGGTAAAAGTAAATAAAAAAATAACAAAAATTAAAAAATCAAAATAAAAGGAATAGCCATTATATGGAAAATAATTCACTGTAAATATCGATTTAACAGCGTTTCTTTTTCTTTTTCTTATTTTTGTGTTCAAAGTTTACTCTGTGCATGTATAGTAAGCTGACCCTCCGAAATATAACCTGTTGATTTCGTTGGAGACAACCTTGTATCTTATTGGCCACAATGGACTCTTAAATTATCAATTTCCTAATAATTTCGATACACTTTTCACTGAACGATTCCAAAAGAAATTACTGGAGATTCGTACTTGCTTACTATGAGGACAGGGTAAACACTGAAGCAGCGTTCGACCAAAAAATATTGTGCATTCACTCCAGTTGCACTCATATATTCGAAGAAGCTAAGATATCTTTGCCATGGGCGTTTAATGTTAAGTTGTTTTGCTGTGTGGAGTGAAATAAATAAATTCAGTTAAATATGTTCATCACAATGATTTCTTTAAACTTCTCGATTCCCAGTATTTTATATACCTTCGCCACTGGAAGTCTTAAAAACCAAAATAGAAAATGTAGGCATAAGTGAATTAGTTGCATATATGGTGTTTCACTAGTCAACAGGGGGGCTATTGTTACCATTAGCCAAAGAAAATATTACATATAATTTATACTTCGTCTCAGGCCCACTGGAAGGAGCATCAAATGTACCTAGGCACAAATGGTGAGGTGGGAAAAGTGGAAAACTATGGTTAGGTGCAGCAGTACCCACTATAATTCAATCAAATACAGCGACACGTCTGCTTCCCTTCCTTTCATTCCCGTGCTGGTTGAGTAGACAAAGCATTGGTCTGGTATTTTACTGGTTAAAGTTCAAATCCCCAAGGAGGAGGCTTCAGCCCATTTTAAGTAGACAAAATTATTCGATTTTTAGGTTAGGAATGGGTGAAACCATAGCTAGGAATGCAGAATCACTGCATTCCTAGCTATACTTCCAACCATGTGAAATGGCATATTTTCTTCCCTTCCTGAGTAAGTGAGATATGTATTGGCATGACATTTTACTGGTTACATTTCAAGTCTCCAAGCAGATGTTAACATCATACTTTAGATAATACTGTCTGGTTACTGTGCATACTGTACAGTATGCACAGTATCCTTAATGACGAGGCTTGAACGAGTCGACTTACTCTTACTGAGAGCTCGAACCTTCGGTATGTGTGCACTGGTACCTGTTTTGATTCCAAGTGTATGCAAATTGTAAATGCCATATGCATTTTATATTTTATTCATATTTAATGAGACAGATTAGCTCGATAGCTACAACACAGTTCCTCAGGAGTAGCTATTTAAGCAATAGTCAGAACCTAGAAGCTGTAGTTTGACGCAGTGATGATTGTTACTTGACGAAAGCTGTCCTCCTTACATTCAGTTACTGTGTGGTCGGGGGTTAGTTCACTAGACGTATTGGTCGAACCTCGCCTATGATGGACTTTTATTGATCCATGTCAACTAAACTTATTAGGCAAGTGGACTTGACAAGAGTTGACGGTGTGCATTGACTTGGAACTGTATAGCTGCGACTTCTTAGTACTGCAACCATTCAACTTGGGCACTCGTAATATTGGGGCCCCTGGACAATTATTGCTCCCATGCTGTTAAATATCATTTGGGTGGACCAAACACATTATGGTTAGTATCACTGGCTTCATTTATTCATTTAATTATGTAACAACGCACGTGTGATGTAACTAGAAAAAAAACCGTTATCAAACCTGCTTTGTACGTTTTTAAGTTCTGACAAATTTTTTAATTGACTACAGTATGTAAAAAGTATTATCTAAAATGTTATTATGGACAAAACGTATTTAGGTGATTGACAGTCAAAAACTTTAGTGGTTTATGTGAATGTAATCTTATACAGAGGCCTCATCCTCAGAACTCCACCTGAAAAATAAAGTTAAAGCGCCTCAGGAGCATTCTCACTCTCACCTCTGCAACATGCATGCAGGAGTAGTAACACAATTGCATATCTGTTTACCTTCCTTTTATGCACTCTGTGTTTGAATGGACTTTGTTGGCCAGATGTTTCACTGGTTGGTGGCTCAAATCCCCAAGGAGGAGGTCACCCTTTATGTAAGATAATTTACAATATGAAAGTAATTTCAAGTGTTCACATACATTAGTGTGCACAGTTGTAGTGAAATCCCAGATTGCCAGCCTCTGGAACGCTGAACCAGTGTCTAACCATTTGGTGCTTGGACCTGTTTTAGCTTTCCTCCTCGACTGCTGGAAGCTTCAAATCATTTTAAGAAGTCAAGTGGACATACATTGTATCCACCTTCAAGTACCCTTCACTTAACCAGCAAGTGAAGAACAATGTTTGAAAAAGTAGGGATCCAAAAGAAATTCTAACTTACAAAGAATGATCTTGAATTCGCTATAAAATTATTTTTAGCACTTTCCCTATTTTATTGACTTTACTGTATGCTTATCAGAATATGCTAGCCTTGGTAAACTTCAAATACTATTGAAACCAACACAGGGGGAAAAATTTTCCTATGAGAAAAATAGTCTGATCTATTCACAGAACAGGTATGCACAATTCGGACAAGGGTGGAGCACACAAAGATGTGCATGCCCCCACTTTTATTGCCTCAGTTTGCAGATGGCTAAGTACTGCAAAACTTAGCTATACTTATAATCAACGTCATTTATACTCTAGTCACTTAAGTCTCTTTAGATATATGGAAATGCTAAGAGGTTCAGCATGAGTTCATAGTCTATAATGAATTATCTGTTTGATAATGCAAGACCCAGCAGAATTATGAACATATGCTTACAGCATATCTTGTACAATGTAGACTATATATATATATATATATATATATATATATATATATATATATATATATATATATATATATATATATACAGTCAATAAAAAAAGAAAACATTCGGCATCGTTCTTATAAACAATAAAGACATCATCAACATATCTTACCCATATAAAAGGTTTCAAATCTTTTGGAAGTTTGTACACAATCTTTGTATGGAAGTTTTTAAAATCCTTTTTATGTACTAACTTCCAAATGATTTGAAACCTTTTATATGGGTACGATATGTTGATGATATCTTTATTGTTTATAAGGACGACGCCGAATGTTTTGATCAGTTGCTATTACAACTGAATAGTTTTATTCTGTCCATCAAGTTTACAATGCATGGAAAGAGAAGTCGATAAGCGCCTGCCCCTTTTAGATTGGGTTGTTCACCAGGATTATATAAATAAGTCTTTTAAATTTTCTGTTTTCAGGAAAAGTACTAACACAAATACGTACATACATTTTTACTCATATCATGACGAGAAAATCAAAAGTAATGTTCTGACCAATTTGTTTTTCAGAGCGTTGCGAATTTCCGACCCTAGTTTCATTGTCCAGGAAATTGAATTTTTGACTACCAGTTTCAAAAAGTTATGTTACCCTAAGATTTTTTTTATTGATAAATGTCTTTCTAGAGCCAGGAGAATATTTTATAATCCAAGGGAACACCGTTCAACTACAGATTTTAAATCCCTTCCCCTTCCGCATAATCATGACCTAAGAAAAGTTTCTAATAATCATAGAAAAGAAAGACATGGGTATAGCGTAGTTTTTCACTACCCTAATACTCTTAGAAAGAAGATGATCAAGAACAGTTGTAGAAAACCAAACACCGATGTCGGAGTATATGTTATAGGCTGTAAAAACTGACAAATCCTATATTGGAGAAAGTGGTCGTTCCCAGGACCAGAGGAAACGGGAACATATTGCAGCCTACCGTTAGGGTAATGTTTACAGCGCCATTGCTAAGCACACTTGGGATTCTAATCATGCCATTGACTTCAGGGGAGGCAAAGTTATTTACAAGAGTGCAGATGGGACCGCTAGGAGGATTGTGGAAGGAGCACTCATCACTTTAAATGACACCTTTGAGGAGAACACAGGAATTATGAATAATTTACTTTTAAGTGAAGAGATTTGCAAAAGGGCCAGATTTAAGAATTTCAGAAATGTGTGCTGCCTTCTTCTATCTGATAATGTAGATAACTACCCTTCGCCTGTTCCAGAGTCTGTTGATCAAACTACCATTTTGGATAACGACCCTCAAGATATCATTCGGGAAGAATATCAGCGTTTTGTCCCGCCTCACAGATCGCTGAGAATTTTTGAAAGGAATATATACGACCCAGTGGCCTGTACCCTTATTTTAACCTCGTTTATCCGTTTCAGTTTGTTTACATTTATTTCAATTTCTTCACCATTGTTGTGTGTCTCTTTTAGCTTAGTGATAAGTCGACAGAAGGATGGACGAAAGCTTTAAGCTCTGTAAATATTTCTGCAAATACATTTCGTCTTGCTAAACAAGAGTATCACTGTGGATCGTTCTATTGATAACTCAGAAGCACGATGATACGGTGTTTTTATATTTCATATATATATATATATATATATATATATATATATATATATATATATATATATATATATATATATGTATGTATGTATATATTATATATATGTATGTATGTATATATTATATATATACGCATATTCTTCGTATTTGTAATACAAATCTAGTATCAGTAGGCTAACTTCTTTCCGTGATTCAAAGTATACCACCGACTTAACTAAAGAACTCAAGCATTTCTTAACTGAACTCACAACCTGCCACGGAATTGCTGGATCTCGCTTGTTTACTAAAACGAAGAATTTGGACTATGAAAATGAGTATAATGTACTGGGACAATAAGCCACGAGGAAAGTTTTCTGACACGTAAGTTCTTATATATATATATATATATATATATATATATATATATATATATATATATATATATATATATATATATATATATATATGTATATATATATATATATATATATATATATATATATTTATATATATATATATGTATATATATATACATATATATATAAAACAATAGCTGGTGATGATATAAAACGCTGAAAATTTGAGATCTTCGAATTTTAAGGCAAGAAAAAAAAGAGCATATATTAATAATTCGCTTCAAGTATATTTTTCTGCTCTTTCAGCACATATCTACCAAAATGACACTGTTATGTTTGTATGTAAGACTCAACACTCCCAAAGTCAAATAATAGTTGACAGCCATACAGATGTTGTCTACTTTCTCATTCACCTTTAGTTATTACTGACTTTATGACTGACCGACTAAATTTTTTTATTTCCCCGGGCCAGTTCAATCAACACCAAGTTGCTGAAGTGAGATGCTTCACATCTGAGAATCCATGTCCCATCGCCAGAGATATCCATTTTGCTTTTGTCAGTGAGTTCTATCTCCTGGTTCCCCTGAGTCGCCCCTCACTCCACTGAAACTCAAACCATGTCATTAAATTTTTGCCGAGAGCCAGTTTATCAGATACGTACGATATTCATTAAGATAACCCACTAATGGGTTTTTTATACCCTAAACTGGAAAATTTAGGATTTTGCGAGAAGTGTGTTATTTGCCGGCAGATTCAGAACACCAAATACCCATCTCCTGAACCAGTGCCCAGCGTCAGCAAAAGATATTTGAAAACGATTGCCTTTTTTTTCAGTCGCTTGTGCATTTGCGCATAATTTCGTAGTCATTGTGTGCGAAGACCTTTGGAGAAATGTCTTCGTATAGATTTGATTTGAAAGTACTTCTTTCTGAAGATTTTATTCCCTTGTGCTTTCAAGAGCAGTATGTTTTCTGTATTTAAATTTCTTGTAAAAAAATACAACTGTAAAAGGACATTCCCATTTTTTATTCAAATCCGTCTTTTTATGAAAATATGCTTTTCAAGTAGCTTTGCTATGCTTTCTTTATTTTTCATTGAATGCAACAACACTAATGACATTTTTTTTATTTAGTGGTTACCACTAGAATTACCTGTTAGAGTATCTGACTCCTGCTGTGTCCTTGCCTTCTATGGGCAACACACAAGTTAATCTTTTGCATGTACTTGCTGCGAGAAACGCCAAATTTTTATTTCCATTCCGTGTATGAAGGATTCGGAAGGTATTGTGCATTTTGCTTCGAGGAGTTTTAGGTAACTACTAACGATATTATAATCACCTTGAAACATGAAACAAGAAGATTTCTCAGTACTTCTTATACAATTATCATACACATTTTTATTACATTCCCAACCACTCTCAAGATTTAGTAGTTAATTTTATGTTGTACAGCAACAAGTGGTGCACATTCATTGTGATATCTAAATGTGTATTTTTTTTATGTGTATTTTTTTCTTCATCGTCCTATAACGGATGGTTCAAGAGGTCTGTTGTTCTGACTTGAGTTATTTTCTGACCGGCAGGTGTTCCAAGCCAACATCAATTCTCACGAAATCCGCCACAACTACGTGGAGCCTCCTCTGGTGGGACGATTCGTGAGGGTCCACGTTATCGACTGGCACGCGCACCCTTCGCTGAGACTTGAATTGCTCGGATGTCAAGGTAAAACAAAAACAGTGATTTTATCGTATTTTGTTGTCTTTTTCGGTTCAGACTGCGGGAATTTTCTCCATGACGACGTTTCTCACCGTAGAAATATGGTTATTCGTTTATTTTTGTTGTGCCTCATACCCACATCTCAGAAAATAAAAGTGCTGATTAGCTACTTGCTGATAACTAACTTACTAATGAAACCTCGAGTCAATCTACCAGTGGCAAACACTTGCAGGTGGAAATGGCAAGAGAATGTCAAAGCAAACGTAACATGTCAGGCTTATGAAGTTAACTCGGGACTATTTGAATAAAAAGTCACCATAGTTTTTTTTTTTTTTTCTATTCAGTTTCCTGATGCATGGAACTGCTAGTATTTAACTGAACTGACGGAAAAAAGGCAAATGCCGAAAAACTGTTACTCCGCATGATTTTCGGTTAATAAAAACACAAAAAAGCACTAGGAAAGCGTGTACACTTAAACCCATTCTCAAGACAGTGAAGAGGTTTTGGCGGTAACGAATGCCTTGCTGATGATGGTACTAATACATGTAGAAGATTCGTTTGCCTGCACTAAGAATGGAATCTGTTTGTTGTTTACATTCTAACGCAGACTTAAGCTCAGATTTCTTTTGTAATCATTTTTAGTCTTTTCTAATTGAGAAATTGTTTTATTGTCTGCAGTACCCTATTGCACACCTTCATACAAATTACAGTTAGCTTATGTGACTTTTTGCATAACAGAGACCTGGAATAATGAAGAAAAAAAAGAATCCCATGCAGATATAATTTGACCTAATAATAATTGTCGTTTCACACACACACACACACACATACACATACATATATATATATATATATATATATATATATATATATATATATATATATATATATATATATATATATATACATGAGTATATATATATACACACATTTATATATGTAAATTTATATATATAATACATATATATATACCCAGTATATATATGTTTGTAAAATTCCTTGATAGTGATTAAGGACCGACGTTAGTGTTTACATATACAGAAGGGTGGGAATAGGGAATAAAAAACATAAATGGTGGCATGGGTTAATGGAAGTTCTGTGAAGGCCAAATTAGCGATTATTTGAGGGCCAGTTGCATGCTAGATGGGATCACGTACAGGAGTGCGGGAGGATGGATAGAGTAGGCAGCAGGACTTATAGAGACAAAAGATTATAAAACTAGAGAGAAGAAGGTGACTAAGAATTTCATGGAAAATATGTCATTGTACAGTGAAGTAAATACATACAGAAAGTTATTGAATGAGTAGATTTTAAGAATAAAATGTGCAAATGGAGAGATGCTGTATAAAATGATAACAATCTAGATCCACAGAGTGATCACTTTGAAAGGCAAATATGAATGCTTAAGAGTGGAAAGGGTCAGTGTAAATTTGAGAATGCTTATTGTAGTTACTGCTGAGGGCATGAAGTTGGAGGTTAAGAGGCTGGAGAATGGAAAGGCGCCAGTAGATCAAATTTCCAGTGAGCTGCTGGTGTACGTTGGTTATGCATATGGTTAAGCAGCTAACTGGTATTATAAGATATGTCCAGCTGACCAGCGTTTATAAAATGTGTCTGGAAGAAGAAATGGTTTTAAAGGAATGTGTGGGCAGAATAATTGTTTTATTGTAGGAAAGTAAAGGTTATAGAAGAGAAAAAGAATCAGAGGGCATAACTTTCTCAATATACTAGAGATGGTGTATGGGGAGATTGTGCATCCGAATTGCTAATGCCCTGGACTCTCACTCGAAAGACTGGGGTTCGGTCCCGTGGCGAGCCAGAAATTTATTTCTGTGAACCACGATTCCATGTGTTCATTTCCATCGTATCTCACAGCGAAAGGGGGAAGTCGAATGAAATGCTAGCAATTCGAGCGCTGAAGGGTCTGGGAGTTGGGTAAAATTCGCTGGTACGTAGTACTTAGGTTCCAACCCCTTTTGTGACCTTTACATCCGAGTTCTTAATGACCCGGGCTCTCACTCGAAAGACCGGGTTCGGTCCCGTGGCGAGTCAGAAATTTATTTCTGTGAACCACGATTCCATTTGTTCATTTCCATATATATAATTTATTATATATATATATATATATATATATATATATATATATATATATATATATATATATATATATATATATATATATATATATATATATATACTATATATATATATATATATATATATATATATATATATATATATATATATATATATATATATATATATATATATATATATTTTAAACCAGAAAATATTAAATCTTTTCACTGTAACTTGGGAATAACTTACATCCAAGCGGAATTGTAACTGATTAGTGTTTCTGCACCGGCCACAAAAAAACTATAGATAGTGACTTTGATTATTCGTAATATCAAGACGGATGTAAGTTGATGTCGACTCTGCTGTATATATTCCTGTCAAATTCAGGTTCCTTACTTAAAATCGAATAGCAGGCCATTTCCACCAGGATAGCTGATTGTTAAGTTTATCACAGTTTGCTAAGTGTGAATTTTTATCATCCATACAGACGTGACTTTTTTACAGGCACAAGTATTAAGCTAAAAATATTGTTTGATATCGACTTCACTATACCTTAGGAATAAGTTACATCCAACTAAAAGACAGTTGAAAAGTGCTTCCTCGCCAGACAAGATTCGACCCCTGGTTTCTAAACCAGACGACGGTTCGAATCGTGAACGGCGCAGAAACACTTGTCTATAATTCGCCATTAATTGTTCGGGAATTCTCGTATGATAAGAGTTTTTGTGGCATAATATTGTAAGGCCTCAAGTTTCAAAAACTATTAAAACAACAACGTGACTGGCGTTATTTACGCATTCCCCAGATGCACAGTCACCATGGATGCCGGCGCAGTGGACTCTGGAACAATATTAGGAAATTGTATATGTGAATACTATCCCTTCTGGAAAATCTGGCATCTTTTGCAGTTGTGCTCGTTATATGAAATTTATCTGCGCAACTCGTAGAATCATAGAGTAATTAATGTTTTCAAATTCCATATTCATTTTCGTCACAACTCACTCACCTTTTATAATTTTAGAAAGTAATCGTATAAAATATTAATATAAATAATTTCATTTATGCCACACTGAATATTGTTAATATGTGTATTTAGCACAGTAGAATGTTCCACAAATTGAGAAGAGATTCGTTATAGAGAATGAAGAGAAAGGCAGAAAATATTGTCATCCTTCTCCTCAGCTACCACTGCTATGACACCACCACAAAGTCGACGACCACAATCTCTACTTACCCCACAGATGATTGTCTGACACCACCTCTTATTTGTGTGTTGTTGATGAAAGGAACATGAATGCTCAAGAAATATGATGAAAAATGCAAAAAAAAAAAAAAGCAAACTCGGTTACAGGACATGTTACATGAGTCTGAAAGTGGTATGTCTAGTCAGATGAAGACAATCCAACACAACTTTGATTCTGGAGAGAGAAATTTGTTAATGAAGATATTTGGAAGAGACAGTAACATAAGGAAATGGGAAGGAAGTTCTCAAGTGAAAGCCATGAAGTAGAGGAGAGAAAACGCTCAAATAACTGAGGTGGGAAACTTCGCAATCCATAAAGAAAAGAATATGGCGCATTCTATCACCCTTGCTGTTGAACTGTAAACAGGGAATGCTTCATAAGAGAGGGGCTTTGCGTCATCCGGATTTTCATGTTCAGACGAAAAAAAAAAAAAAAAGTCAGGCTTTTACATATGAGAATCATTTCATTCCTGTGTACTTTCTTTACCCTCATCCTCCATCCTAATCTTCTTCAGCATACTTGTGTGATTTTACGTGTCGGCATTCGCATCTGAGAACAAATTTGGCTCTTAGTCTTAAAAGGAAATTTTTTAAGCTATCCTCCAGCTAAGGATGTAAGATGTTGTTGGAGAGAGCTTGAAAAGTTATCTTTTTGTTAAGTGGCGTCTTTTTTTTATTTTACATGAAACTTTTAAAGATCCTAGATAACGTTGAAGATAGTCATTTCTTTATGCTGGATAGAGTAAAAAACAAAATGTGGCTTCTAAGTTTTGTTTTTATTATGACTTAAGGATTACTCAGCGAAATATCGCAGAAATATCTTCCACGGTTTTTATAGAGTTCACAAAGCATATTTATGGTTATGAATTTTATTAGGGTTAGGTTACAGGATGTGTACATAGTACGTCGGTTAGGGAACACACCTATGCACATACGTTAGGCATTGTTCATCGCTTTTTTTTTTCTTTTACACGAAACTCTATCATTTATTCATTTCTTCCCGGACCCCCTTTCAACTCTCCTGTTATTTTCACTTCCATGATTATGTGGGTCATTTGCTAGCCAGTTTCACGTTGCCTCTTTTGGTGTATAATTCAGATAATAACCTTTGTGTTCCTGTATTTCCGCTTTATTATTCAGTCCTCTGGATACATTGTACTCTGTGTCATAAAAACCTAGAGGAAGTCGAACGTAAGAAAATAAATAGCCAGTGAATTCTACAAAATATAGTAAAGTACAACAAATAAGAAATAGAGTACACGAGGATATTTTTTTGCAAAAGATCCAACTCAAGCGTGTTATTGCATGGTATGCAATTCTCTAATGTTCATGGTTAGTGACTCAAACACAATAAGAACAACAGGACTATAAAGGGCTAATCTTCCACAACAGTTCAGTGACACTTTAGTGTAATTTGTACGTTTTGTCATAAAATAAAGTAGCTCTTTTTCCTACGTGAAGTTCAAGTCGGTCACCAAATTCATTGTGCATCCTGGATTTAACGGTATTAAAATTTCTTATACATTTTTTAAGGACATGGATCGAACAGACGGCACTGTAATTTCAAGGTGATGAACCACAATTACAAGGACGTGTGTCAAAAATATTTCCTGAATTTCACTGCCGTTCAATTTCTGAAAGAATTTTGTTGTCAGCGAGAGAGAGAGAGAGAGAGAGAGAGAGAGATGTAAACATATTTATGCAACAAAGGGATTTAGAATCGAAGCAGAGAGAGTAACCAATCTGTTAATCAGTCGTTCATCTTCCAAGTAAATTGTGGGAATCGTAAATGCACTCGACGCTTCAATGTTTTGCTTCTTCAATATCTTACTTGTTATAATATGATATTTGGTTTAGGATATTTATTGTCATTCAATGTCTTATTGCATCCACGTGCATCTCTTTTGCAGCGTTACTATTATCGCTCGTACTATGAAGAAAAATTACGTTTTTTATGATTGAGGATAAAATAAGACCCCTTTCTTGTGTATTAAGTCTTGGAATAGTGTTAGAAATACACTTAAAATCCTTAACCTTTACGAATACTGTCTTCATTATTTTTGTTAATATAATCCTTACGCTTTACGAATACTGTCTTCATTATTTTTGTTAATAAAATACTTACGCTCTACGAATACTGTCTTCATTATTTTTGTTAATATAATCCTTACGCTTTACGAATACTGTCTTCATTACTTTTGTTAATAAAATACTTACGCTTTACGAATACTGTCTTCATTATTTTTGTTAATATAATCCTTACGCTCTACGAATACTGTCTTCATTATTTTTGTTAATATAATCCTTACGCTTTACGAATACTGTCTTCATTATTTTTGCTAATATAATCCTTACGCTTTACGAATACTGTCTTCATTATTTTTGCTAATATAATCCTTACGCTTTACGAATACTGTCTTCATTATTTTTGTTAATATAATCCTTACGCTTTACGAATACTGTCTTCATTATTTTTGTTAATATAATCCTTACGCTCTACGAATACTGTCTTCATTATTTTTGTTAATATAATCCTTACGCTTTACGAATACTGTCTTCATTATTTTGCTAATATAATCCTTTACGCTTTACGAATACTGTCTTCATTATTTTTGCTAATATAATCTTTACAGTTTTTAATACTGTCTTCATTATTTTTGCTAATATAATCCTTACGCTTTACGAATACTGTCTTCATTATTTTTGCTAATATAATCCTTACGCTTTACGAATACTGTCTTCATTATTTTTGCTAATATAATCCTTACGCTTTACTTAATACTGTCTTCATTATTTTTGCTAATATAATCCTTTACGCTTTACTTAATACTGTCTTCATTATTTTTGCTAATATAATCCTTACGCTTTACGAATACTGTCTTCATTATTTTTGCTAATATAATCCTTACGCTTTACGAATACTGTCTTCATTATTTTTGCTAATATAATCCTTACGCTTTACGAATACTGTCTTCATTATTTTTGCTAATATAATCCTTACGCTTTACGAATACTGTCTTCATTATTTTTGCTAATATAATCCTTACGCTTTACGAATACTGTCTTCATTATTTTTGCTAATATAATCCTTACGCTCTACGAATACTGTCTTCATTATTTTTGTTAATATAATCCTTACGCTTTAATAATACTGTCTTCATTATTTTTGCTAATATAATCCTTACGCTATTTACGAATACTGTCTTCATTATTTTTTGCTAATATAATCCTTTACGCTTTACGAATACTGTCTTCATTATTTTGTTAATATAATCCTTACGCTTTTTTAATACTGTCTTCATTATTTTGCTAATATAATCCTTACGCTTTTAGGTGAATACTGTCTTCATTATTTTTGCTAATATAATCCTTTCTTTTTACGAATACTGTCTTCATTATTTTTGCTAATATAATCCCTTACGCTTTTACGAATACTGTCTTCATTATTTTTGTTAATATAATCCTTATAATTTTACTTAATACTGTCTTCATTATTTTTGTTAATATAATCCTTACGCTTTACGAATACTGTCTTCATTATTTTGTTAATATAATCCTTACTTTTTTACGAATACTGTCTTCATTATTTTTGCTAATATAATCCTTTACGCTTTACTTAATACTGTCTTCATTATTTTTGTTAATATAATCCTTACGCTTTACGAATACTGTCTTCATTATTTTTGCTAATATAATCCTTACGCTTTACGAATGCTGTCTTCATTATTTTTGCTAATAAAATCCTTACGCATTACGAATACTGTCTTCATTATTTTTGCTAATAAAATCCTTACGCTTTACGAATACTGTCTTCATCATTTTTGCTAATAAAATCCTTACGCTTTACGAATACTGTCTTCATCATTTTTGCTAATAAAATCCTTACGCTTTACGAATACTGTCTTCACAGTAGGTAATGAAATATGTCATCTATAATAGTCCCTTACCCATTTCATATCATAGGAGACTTGACCAAGCCCGTCCAGTCCAACCAATCTATTTCCGGAAATCCTATGCCTTCTCCACGCCCTCCTTCGCTAGAATGTAGATCTCTAGATGCAGGTCTCTCCTTCTGACTTTTCCCGCCGTAGTTTTCATTTAATGCAGACGCAAATTGTAGGTTAAAACATAATCTGACGAATGCTTATGCAGTAGTGTAAAAATATAATTCAGTTTCTTCATAATGTTTTGTAAGGAAACAAATGAAGCAATCTTATTTCGCTGAAGTCTCTGTCAAAATTTTTATGGTTCTGCAAGGAATTCGTAAGAATAAATTGTGTCATAACAGGCAGAAATGTCAAGTAGGAAATTGTTAATACTAGTTACACAGCGTTCGTTATTTTCTGCCAGGAAGTTATTTACACAAAGTAATATCACATTAACTGAATCATTTTTTGTTACAGCACACAATTGCTTTATCTCATTAGTAATTTTTCCAAGAATACTTATGGTTATGTTGCCAAGGAAAAACATCGACAATAATCTTTAGATTCAAATTCCAAGACAACCTAAGGTTTCTCTCGGGAGTCTTGGTAGCTCAGTTCCCGACTTCAAGCCCCGCTCAGGACTTTTTGCCCACGGGTTACCTGCTAAACCATGCCACTGGTCCTAGCTCGCTTGGTTCTCCCCGATCGCTGATCCTAATAATATATGGTCGATTTCTTGGACAATGTGCTCTAGTGAAATAGACTGTCCCTTTCCCCTGCCGCTGATCAACAACCCCTTTGATTACGGCCGAGATGAGACCTCACACTTACCACAATCCGGAGGGTTTTCAGACGGTAGTCACCCGTAGCATGCTACCAGACGCACGAAATCGTAAACAATCATTGTAATAGCGTTTGTATTTGTTGTTTTGCTGCAAATTAACCTGTTTTATTTATATGATAATATTGTGATAGTAGCGATCCGTGATATAGATATTATGCAATTAATGTAACAACACAAATAAATAAACATAGGATAAGTACTATATATCGGGGTTTAGTGTTGCCAGAGGTATAAGCACTGCACTGATTGAGGATGACAGTCTTTTTTTTTTTGTCATTTTCTCTAATTCTGTTTGAATCCGTAAAGGACAGCTACATCACAGTTGTGTATTATAGTTAAAAATTATTTGTATATTCGTCAGAAAACTAATCATAAAGAATGTTCATCATTTTTATGGTTCCGCTTACTATTCCACTAGCTGGGCAAAAAAAAAATGAGAGAGAGAGAGAGAGAGAGAGAGAGAGAGAGAGAGAGAGAGAGAGAGAGAGAGAGAGAGGCGTGACAGAATAAAAATTTTTACCTATGATTTATTCCTTCTAATTGTACATCAATAACATTGGAGAGTAAGTAGACACAATCACAATATTGGTTGCAATATTAACCACATTTCTGGGTAATATTTTTATCAATGATCAAGCACCCAGCTGACAAGGGATACGCAATCTAGAAATTCAGATGAATTCTGCAGTGTTTGAAAAATGGTTTAAAACCCAGCTTCTTCCCAATATAGGGACATCTGCCATCATAGTGTTGGATAACGCTTCTTATCATTCAGTTCGAATTAATAAACCTCCGACAATGTCTGCCAAAAAGGATGAAGTTAAAGACTGGCTAATAAAAATTAGTAAAGTTGCAAAGACATTCATGTAAAGAAAATGATTACGTGATTGACAGACTGGCAAGAGATCATGGACATAGTGGTTAGGCTGCCTACATATCACTGCCAGTATAATGCAACAGAACTGATATGGGCGCAGGTGAAATCATACGTGGCAAAGAAGAATCATTTTAAAAATCAGACCTGCTTCCTTTGGTCAAAGAAGCAATTGAATCCATATCTTCTGACAACTGGGCTAATGATGAGACATGCCGAAGATATAAAAAGAGATGACGCTTCAAGAGATGTTTGCATTGATAAATATATAGATTCTTTTGTTATCGATGTAGCATCCTCTGACGAGGATTCTTCATAAGTAATGTCTCCTCATACTTCGATTGTAAATAAATTTATTGCTTTCCCTTGTTGTGTGATATCCTGTTGAACACTGAAATTGAAATAAATTGAAATATAGATCTGTTTTTTCGACAGAAAGTGGCAGAAATATCTTTAAAAATCTACATATAACAGAAATGCCACAGCAGTGATGAGTATCATATGACAGTGCTTTAAAAGCACAGGTAAATCTAATACTGTATAAATGTGTAATATATATATATATATATATATATATATATATATATATATATATATATATATATATATAATTGTGATATAGTTTTGAGCTTTTGATTGCTTTCTTTCGTGCATGCCGTAAATCGTCTTTACCTCCTTGTTGTATCAAGGTTGAATTTTTCACTGTACAGCTATAAAATAGCTCATAATAAACATTCTTTAAATATTGTTAAACTATATATATATATATATATATATATATATATATATATATATATATATATATATATATATATATATATATATATATATATATATATATATATGGGTGTAACAATATTTAAAGAATATTTATTATGAGCTATTTTATAGCTGCACAGTGAAAATTCAACCTTGATACAGCAAGGAGGTAAAGACGGATTACGGCATACATGCTGAAAGAAAGCAATTCAAAAGCTCAAAACTATATCACAATTATATGACTTCGATAACAGCAAAGGAACAGTAATAAAAACTATAGTAGATGACGTAACTCAAGAACATTGCTCAGTACAGCATCCAAATAAACAAAACTGAAAATGAAAGCACATCTAGGTTTCCAAATTTCTTGCATCTATCATTTTCATATATTGAATTTTTTTTTTTTTATCTAAAATTTAAGGGACAACAAAACTTCATTCAGAACTTTCTATTATAGTACACGTGCTTGATAACAGGCGCAAACAATGAGAGCTTGAAGTCAGAAGGTTAATGGTCAGTTTAAGAGGGGCAAAGTCTCTTCCTAAAACGGTCGTACTATAGTAACCCCCGCCTTTCTTGTTTACTTGCTAACCTTGTTTACTCTTATTCAGTTTTCATCCTCTGGACTTTACTACTGAAGGTAATCTATTTCTTGTTTTGTCATTGTCATTTTTCAATCTTTAAAGCATTTTAATTTTGTAAGCTCTGTTGTCAGTTTTAATTAGTGTTTTTGTATCTTTTAGCCAGAAAAGATGGGATATGGGTGATCCTGAAGCGCACCTATTAATAAATATATCAATGATGAGCTGACTGTTCTTCCTATCCGTACTCCCTACTATATATATGCATATATGTATATATGTATATATATGTATATATATATATGTATATATATATGTATTTATATGTATATATATGTATATATATATATATATATATATATATATATATATATATATTTATATATCTTTCTATCTATGCATCTATCTCTGTGTCTAACTATCTGTTAATACACACACTAACACACACATATATGTATACATACGTATATATTAACTTTATCACATACACAATTGTTCTGTGCATTAACTAAATTACTAAAAGGACCTCATTCAAACTGATGGTATACATAGATACCATGCAGTTTGAATGAGGTCCTTTAGTAATATATATATATATATATATATATATATATATATATATATATATATATATATATATATATATATATACATCATGAAGGAAGCAGTAGGGAAAGGCATCCTCATCATCTACAGTTTATTTTCAATGCCGACGTTCCGCGACGAATTCCAAGTCGCATTTTCAAGGCTATAAAATATAATATAATTTGCGAACATCAATAACAAATTAATGCAATGGCAACAGCTCTTTATGTAGTAAAAATATTTAAAACAAAACACCTCATTCCAAGACAAGTCAATAATGAGTAAAAGGAGTTCACTAAAATCTTAAAACAACCTACCTATATGAAAGAAAGAACAAGACTAACATAAATAAGTACAAACAGAGTGAGGAAAACCAGTTGCCCAAACTAGGCTATAAACAATTTCACTGAGGACGATTGAGTATTTAACGACGGCACAGTCTTCCTGATAATTATGGATTCTAGGATGGTTAAGTCGTTGTTGTTCTGCACTCGGCCTAGGATGGAAAAATCCTTGCTGTCAATATAAGTTTTACATAATTTTGAATGATTTCGTATATTTGATTGCTCAGGATTAGATAACCTGCTACCTGTTCTATGACTTATGCCCCTGTGGGAATCTATGCGGACCTTCAACAGCCTCCTCGTGCATCCCACATATGTATATCCCGTGATCACATCCCGGGCAAGTGTACTTGTAAACAACGCTGGACGAAAACAGAGGACTGAGCTGGTCTTTGACTCTGAACAGAGACCCTATTGTAAAGGGATTTTTCGGGATGATTTTCAGGTTTAAAGCTGGAAAACTCTTTTTGAATAATGGCTGTGCATTTTCTCCTAAAAGTATCATCATGCACGAAAGGGAAACTTGCATACATCTTTAGTTTCGGCACAGTCGATTCAGGTGTTGCCGGAGTCATTTTCTGTAGTAGCAGTTTATTTAGGATCTGAAAAAAAGTCGTGATGGAAAACAATTATTATTGAAATATTTCACTAAAAAGGATATCTCATCGTGGAAACTCTTCCAGTTTGACGAGTGGGTGTAAGCCCTATGGAGGAGGGTTAAAACAGAGTTCAGTTTCAAATGAAAGAAACACGAACTATAAAAATTCATTCCCAAACCAGTAAATGTATTTTTCTATACACACCTGTGTAAAAACCTGAGTCACCTCTGGAAATAATAAGATCAAGGAAGGGAGTTTGTTATTTACCTCCTTCTCCATAGCGAACCTTATGTTTGGATGTTGTCGGATGACGAACTCCAGAAAGGACTCTGCATGACATTCATGACGAAATAGGGAGAACGTGTCGTCAACATATCTTCGATAAAATAGAGGGCGGAACCTAATGGGACATTCTTCTATTATGCGCTCCTCCAGGGAGCACATGAAGATGTTAGTAAAAATTGGACCAAGTGGTGATCCCATGGCCATCCCTTCAGTTTGTTTATACAAACTGAAGGCAAAGGTCGTGTCCAGCACGGCCAGCTCTAAAAGTTGTTTAAAAATGTCCTACTAAAATTATTAAAAATTGCATCTTCATCAGTAAAAAGTTTGCTTATATTAATATTATCTCAGTATTATTATTATTATTATTATTATTATTATTATTATTATTATTATTATTATTATTATTGGAGAAGCAATTCCACAGTTATGTATATGTACATATATTTAAAGATAAATATACAACTGTGGATTTGCTACTTCATTTTAAGACTCATGCTACTATGAGTATTTTTTTATTACTATTATTTTTTTTTTTTTTAGAATATGAATCCAATTCATACGGGACAAGCATACAGGGACCATTGACTTGAAATACAAGCCTCCAAAGTATATGGTAGACAGGTTTTCCAGGAATATTGGAAAAGTTTTTTCCGTGCGTCTTTAATAGTGTTCTTGAAGACTCTAAAACTTATTTCTTTTCCGAAGAAGAATTTTTATTTAAATAAGACAAGCGATTTAAACTACTCTGTATCCTTCAAAAATCTACTATTATAATTTGATGCTGGTACCATAAAAACTATATATTTATAACTTACTCTGCTATGCGAAAAAACTTAATCATTCCTTGCTGGAGGCATCTCCTCTCTCTCTCTCTCTCTCTCCCCTTAATAAGGTGATCAATGGCAATGGAGAAGCCTTGTTAAAACAAAAAGGTCACTTTTCTCTTGAAGCTGACTGGATTACTGGGCGCTAGTGATGACCATTTCAGGAAACAGAAATTTTGAGACCACCTTATTTTTAACTATTGGGAAAAATTAACGCACACAGACGCACAAACCAGTGTATACACACACACACACACACACATATATATATATATATATAAAATATATGTATATATACTTATATATACATATATTTATGTATATGTATCTATCTATAATAATAATTTCCAAGTTGATCTTGTCCTCCCCGGGGTGAAATTTTCTAGAAAGCTTTATTGCCATGAAAATAGCATTTTTTTAAAGAAATAAATGTAAATGTAGCGAAAAATCATCCTCATCGTATCCTTTTCCCTCGTCGTCGGGAGGAGATATCTATCTATCTATCTATCTATCTATCTATCTATCTATCTATCTATATGTATATATATACATATATATAGATATATAAATATATGTAGATATACATATATATATACATATATATATATATATATATGTATATATATATATATATATATATATATATATATATATATATATATATATATGTATATATATATATACATATATGAATATATATATATATATATATATATATATATATATATATATATATATACTGTATATATATTTATATATATATGTATATATATATGTATATATATATATATATATATATATATATATATATATATATACATATATATATATAATATATATATATATATATATATATATATATATATATATATATATATATATATATATATATAAATATATATATATATATATATATATATATATATATATATATATATATATATATATATATATATATATATATATATAAATATATATATATATATATATATATATATATATATATATATATATATATATAATATATATATATATATATATATATAATATATATATATATATATATATATATATATATATAAATATATATATATATATATATATATATATATATATATATATATATATATATATATATATATATATTATATATATATATATATATATATATATTATATATATATATAGATAATATAGGATACGATGATGATTTTTCACTAAATTTTTAATTTCTTTCTTTTTTTAAATATTGATGTTTTCGTGGCAATAAAGCTTTCAAGAAAATTTCATACCTTCTGCTGCAAGAAAGAATCATTGTCGCCTGGCGCCGTAATATCTTCGTGTTTTTCCTGCAGTCGTTTTAGAATTCTTCCGCTCATGCGTATAGCGCCATCACTCAATAGGTGCACTGACACCAAGGACTACAGTGGCCATCTCAGGGATCCTCCAGGAAGACGTCTTGAAGCCTTCAGAGACAGCATGTGAGCAAAGAAGGCGAAGTTTATGGTTAAAATGAACTGGATGACGAAGCAGATCGACTAAAAGAGATTTTCAAGAGGGAAAAGTACATCACGAGAATGGCAGATAGCTTCAGTCTGTAATTGTTTACTGCTGAAAATATGGACTACTTCGCGGAGCAGTATGAAGTCGAGGTTCCCGCCTTCTGCGATTATTCGGCACCTCTACAGTCGTATTGTCACTCACGGACGCAAGCTCTTCATTCGAAATAAGGAAGGAAATAATCAAGAAGAGAGGAAGACAGTGGAACGGAGGAACTGAAGAATTTATACGAAATAAAAGGTAGAGAACTTGAGGTGTTTTCTAAGCTGATTGAGAGGGGATTTTGGATGCCCAAAATTACCGCTTGGAGCAGTTCTTCGCTCGAAATAAGAAAGAGAAGGAACAAAAAGAGACGACATCGGCGTGGAGGTATACTGAAGAATGCTGACGAAGAATAAAGTAGATAACCTGAGGTGTTAGAAACTACTTCAAAGATTTTGATTCACAGAATTACTTTTCGGAGAAGCAAGGAAGAATCGAAGGGATGATCAATATCGTCAGTAAGAGGGAATCTCATAAGTTTATAGAAGACGACTCCTTAAAGCAAAGAAGCTGTTTATGTGCCAGAAAAAGAACTCCAAGTAATGGTTATCGCAATGTTGAAATGATCTAAAACCTTCGAGATTTTCCTTGAAGACATTTTGGAATCCTTCAGTCCTCCGGCTCCTGGAAGGACGAGAGAAATGCCATTCGCGCATGCGCCGAGCTTCAAAGTGTCCAAGAACAATCTCCGAGATGCTTCAAATCGTCTGAAGCCTTCGGAGACAGAAAGTGTCAGTTTTTGAAAAGTAGGGTAAGAGAAAGCAAAGAGTATTGGTGAGGGAAGGGTCCGACCCAGAGGCCGCTTCCTTCCTCCAAGGAAGCGGCCTATGGGTCTGACCTTCCCATGGAAAGGGCCCAAGCCCTTTGGGATTGGCCCCAAAAGCCTACAAGGCTTGCCAGTCTTTTGAGGGCAGCCTTGAAGGGAAGGGTCCGACCCAGAGGCTGCTTCCTCGGAGGAAGGCAGGTATCCTGTCAGGCTGGGGAAGCAGGCCTGGAGAGGGCCCAAAAACTTCAAGGATGAGGCCCAAAGTCCTCCTAGGCTGGCCAGTCTCTTGAGGGCAGCCTTGAAGGGAAGGGTCTGACCCAGAGGCTGCTTCCTCGGAGGAAGGCAGGTATCCTGCCAGGCTGGGGAAGCAGGCCTGGAGAGGGCCCAAGAACTTCAAGGATGAGGCCCAAAGTCCTCCAAGGATGGCCAGTCTCTTGAGGGCAGCCTGAAGGGAAGGGTCCGACCCAGAGGCTGCCTCGGAAGAAGGCAGGTATCCTGCCAGGCTGGGGAAGCAGGCCTGAGAGGGCCCAAGAACTTCAAGGATGAGGCCCAAAGTCCTCCAAGGATGGCCAGTCTCTTAAGGGCAGCCTTGAAGGGAAGGGTCTGACCCAGAGGCTGCTTCCTCGGAGAAAGGCAGGTATCCTGCCAGGCTGGGGAAGCGGGGCTGGAGAGGGCCCAAGAACTTCAAGGATGAGACCCAAAGTCCTCCAAGGATGGCCAGTCTTTTGAGGGCAGCCTTGAAGGGAAGGGTCCGACCCAGAGGCTGCTTCCTCGGAGGAAGGCAGGTATCCTGCCAGGCTGGGGAAGCAGGCCTGGAGAGGGGGCCCAAGAACTTCAAGGATGAGGACCAAAGTCCTCCAATGATGGCCAGTCTCTTAAGGGCAGCCTTGAAGGGAAGGGTCTGACCCAGAGGCTGCTTCCTGGAGGAAGGCAGGTATCCTGCCAGGCTGGGGAAGCGGGCCTGGAGAGGGCCCAAGAACTTCAAGGATGAGACCCAAAGTCCTCCAAGGATGGCCAGTCTCTTGAGGGCAGCCTTGAAGGGAAGGGTCCGACCCAGAGGCTGCTTCCTCGGAGGAAGGCAGGTATCCTGCCAGGCTGGGGAAGCAGGCCTGGAGAGAGGGTCCAAGAACTTCAAGGATGAGGCCCAAAGTCCTCCTAGGCTGGCCAGTCTCTTAAGGATAGCCTTGAAGGGAAGGGTCTGACCCAGAGGTTGCTTCCTCGGAGGAAGGCAGGTATCCTGCCAGGCTGGGGAAGCGGGCCTGGAGAGGGACCAAGAACTTCAAGGATGAGACCCAAAGTCCTCCAAGGCTGGCCAGTCTCTTGAGGGCAGCCTTGAAGGGATGGGTGGGCAGCCTTGAAGGGATGGGTCCGACCCAGAGGCTGCTTCCTCGGAGGAAGGCAGGTATCCTGCCAGGCTGGGGAAGCAGGCCTGGAGAGGGCCCAAGAACTTCAAGGATGAGGCCCAAAGTCCTCCAAGGATGGCCAGTCTCTTAAGGGCAGCCTTGAAGGGAAGGGTCTGACCCAGAGGCTGCTTCCTCGGAGGAAGGCAGGTATCCTGCCAGGCTGGGGAAGCAGGCCTGGAGAGGGCCCAAGAACTTCAAGGATGAGACCCAAAGTCCTCCAAGGCTGGCCAGTCTCTTGAGGGCAGCCTTGAAGGGAAGGGTCCGACCCAGAGGCTGCTTCCTCGGAGGAAGGCAGGTATCCTGCCAGGCTGGGGAAGCAGGCCTGGAGAGGGCCCAAGAACTTCAAGGATGAGGCCCAAAGGCCTCCAAGACTGGCCAGTCTCTTAACCCTATCTGGTGCAAGTTGGGTCTGGCAGACCCACCCTACGGGATTTTTTTTCATTTTTAGATAATTTTATTTAATAATCGTTTTTAGTTGATTCTATGATTACCAAAATATGGGAAATTATTAATTATTTTAATTTTCATTAGCCCTTTGATTACGGCCGAGATGAGACCTCACACTTACCACAATCCGGAGGGTTTTCAGACGGTAGTCACCCGTAGCATGCTACC
>NC_089768.1:2292500-2312500 GCF_040412425.1 Macrobrachium rosenbergii | reverse complement strand
AACTTTTCAGTTCCAGGGGACCTTTATTCCTCACGCCTTACGACTGTGGAACAGCCTCTTTACTGAGGATGTGTTGCAAACGGAACTTCAAAAGTTCAAGTGAATGTAATGCATTACTACCCTTATGCAATACATTTTGTATTTAATACTTTGTTTACATTTTTATTTATTTATTGTTAGTACATCTGTTTTCTAATAACTGATCTCCTCTTTCTGTATTTCCTACTACCTTCTGTTATTTCACTGAATGAACACCATTTTCTTAGGATGCTTGAATTTCAAGTTAGTTACCCTGTGGGCTTGTTTCATATGGATAGGGTTCATCTTCTGAATAATAATAATAATAATAATAATAATAATAATAATAATAATAATAATAATAACAACATTGTCTATATTCATTAATCTCATGGTAACGGTTATTATATTGTTATTATTATTCTCATATATCATAAATCATCAATACCATGATTATCAGATTTACATTACATCCGACTCATTTTATATTTTATGATATCCAGTCTTCAAAGGACAGAAAAGGAACATTAAACGCAAAATAGTAATTTATTCTCTCTCTCTCTCTCTCTCTCTCTCTCTCTCTCTCTCTCACTAAAGACTAAAGCCATAATTTGATGAAGAAAATTATAATACGGATGAATTTCAACATTTGTTTTTACAAAAATCTTTTGCTGTAGATAAAAAAACAAAATCAGAAAATGTATAAACACATAAGACTCAATATGATTGGAAGAAGCTTTTATGACATAAGTTGAATGAAATCAAACAATGTGAATAACAAATGGTTATGAATCTGAATATTTAATAAGCTGAACATAATAATCTTGACAAAACTTTTACGACAGAATTCTAGTAATTCAGAAGTGTGTGGTATTCTCTGAAACAAGGAGCGACACATAGTCCTACATTGCAGTCTTTACACATGAAATATGTCTGCTGGCCTTTCTTGGGCCTACGGGATGTATGCGAGCACACGACATCTTAGTCTAGGTCGCAGTTGTTTTTCTGTTGAGGGAACTGGATCAGGAAAGTGTCTTTCTGTTAGCCGCCTTGGCTGCGTTATTACGGTGCGGGTAATTATCTTGTTAGGTGCTGGAGGGTACCTTTCAATCAACTGCAGAACGACTGACTTAGAAAACTGTAAATATGACCCTTTCTTGCCAGTAACAAATCCATGGAAGTGATGACAGTTTACTAGTATCATATCAAGCAGACGGAAAAATAGTTTTATGTACCATCTCGTGGTTTTACGGATACACTTCACAGAACTAATAAGCATGTCGTTCTTGTCCACAATCCGCATTTTCTTATTATAGTCAACAACGCATGCAGGTTTTTGCACAAATTCCCTGGTCGACACCTTTTTCACAGTCTACCATTGTATTTTCATGTACTGAAGATAACATATACACTGTCCTGTTATCCTGCCATTTTAAACCTAATATTCCATTGCAGTTTTGAGACGAAATCTCAGATTTGTTCACATCAGGAAATTTAGGCATAAATTTCCTATTTTTCCGGACTGTTCCACATGCTCCTGTTTCGTTGTCGCCCAAATACTTGAGCAGTTTTGGGCTGCAATACCAATTATCGAAATACAGGATGTGATGTTTTCCGAGATGCGAGGCCATAAATGTTTTTACCACAGAACCAGATACCCCTAGATCCTCATCTACCAATATCTCTGTATCTTTTCCAGTATAGATTATAAAATCGACAATATAATCCGTTTTGGCATCACAAAGTTCAAATATTTTCACTCCAAATCGACTTCTTTTATCTGGAATGTACTGCTTGAAACTTAGCCTTCCCTTCCATAACATTAAACTTTCATCTATGCATAAATCCTGGAAAGGTTGAAATTTTTCCCGGAATTTTCTACGCACACTGTCGAGCACGGGTTTAATTTTTTTAGTTTATTATCTGGGCTTGTTTCCTGTGAATTATCAACGAAATGTAGAACCCGTAGAATTTGAAGAAATCTGTCCCTTGCCATCAGCCTTCTCACTCCTTTTGTCTCGAATGTCTCAAGCGTAGTCCAGTAATCTACGATGCGATGTTTACTTATATGCGACATGATCATAATCACACAAAGGAACCGTATCATTTCCTCCACAGTAACCTGAGCAAATTTTTTCGCAAATACTTTGGCACTGCATCTCCTAGCGTATCAACAAGGAATCTCTGATAACGATTTGTCTCTTCAGCAATCAGCCCCATAAATTCGTTGTCGAAAAATTCAAAAAATAGTCTACTTCTTTGAATTTTCATTCACATTACATTTCGACGTAATGCCACTGCCACTGCTGTCAAATATGAAATCTCTGGGCTGGAAATTGCTGGCAGCCCACTCCCACTCATCACCTGGGTCACTTCGCTGTCTCCGCCTTCTTTTGACACCTTGGCTTTCATTTGTAGGTGGCAGATTTTCGTCATTTTCACTGTCGGTTGATATTTCATCACTGTCTCTTGTACCAGGACCATAATTATCCATTTCATTTCTTCTAAATCCGATTCATTTTCATATCCAGAAAATGAGTCGAGAAGGTCTATAAAATAGTTATCCTCGTCGAGAGCTCTTCTCTCGATCTGCCGGCGGTCAACTCGAGGATGTCGTACCTTTGACCCGTCCTCCTGTGACATCTTGATGAAGACTAATGAATTTTAGGGAAACACGTGAATTTATATGAATTCACTGTATGGCAACTGACAGACTGTTACCATATCAAGAAAAAGAGGCCAGTATTTCAATCATCAGTCCTTCACATAAAAGGAAATTACCGGTGCTCGTATACGACACAACAGTGTTCCGGGCCAGTTTATTAAATGCGTCGTATACGTTACAACCGAAATCAAAGGGTTAAGCATATTTATTGGACGTACAATCTCCATAATAAAAAATGATAAGACTTTGGGCGGCTCTCTGGAGGGGCAAACCCGCTCTTTTCGACTGTGGTTCCTTGACTTTAGATTTTGGTCAACGATTCTATTGGAGTGTTGCCAACTATAAATCGTTGCTTGTCATTCAAAAATTCAAAATACGAATTTGCGACCGCTTGGTCTATGTCATCTTGTTGGCACGTCAGAAAAATGCGAGACTGTGAAGCTGAAACGTACGTCAAGCTTCTATTCTCTCTCTCTCTCTCTCTCTCTCTCTCTCTCTCTCTCTCTCTCTCTCTCTCTCTCTCTCTCTCTCTCTATCACCGAAATCTTAGAGCTCTTTATTACCTTCTAAATTTAAGTTACACAAAATTCGATGCTTGTGGTCTTGAAGCTTATCATTGTTTTCCATGACACTATCAGTCACTCTTGTGTGGTTTATATAAACGTTGTGAAATGAGAGAAGCCCTCTAGTTAAGCGTAATTGAGCTTCAGAAGTATTTCTCCCATGTAATAGCCAGTTACAAATTATAAAACCTCTCATCTTCTTTGTATTGCATGTCCTCAGTACTCACTCTAGTGAGCGCAATTTTAATTTTGGTATAGGGTTTTCGCTCTGCGTTTTTTCAGCCACTCGAAAGTGCCCAGATACTATGACAATGTATGTATGTATGTCTATTTATATTTATATTTATATATACATATAAATATTTATATCTATATATGCATGTATGAATACCATATATATATATATATATATATATATATATATATATATATATATATATATATATATATATATATATATATATATATACATATATACATATATATATATGCATATATATATATATATATATATATATACATATATATATATATATATATATATATATATATATATATATATAAATATATATATATATATATATATATATATAATATATATATATATATATATATATATATATATATATATATATATATATATAGCCTATATATATATATAAATATATATATAAATGTATATATATATATATATATATATATATATATAAATATATATATATATATATATATATATATATATATATATATATATATATATATATATATATATACTGTATATAGAGCTATAATTATTCCCACTTTACGTGCTGAAATATGTTCATTTTTGTGTTCACCAAGCTGAACGACCACTTTCACCGATATAGCAAGAATCACAGTCCAAGAGACCAATAGCATAAACAATGTCTTCGGACAATTTCACAGGGTTGTTTTCTATGATTTTTCTGCCAACTGTGTTAGGGTACTGGAATACAAGAGTGTACCCGTGTTTTTCTGTATTGAATTTTTGCGAAACGTCTTTATGCTCCTTGCCGAAGGGAGTGAAAGTGATTTTGGAAAAAACGGCTGCTCAGGTCCTTCTAGCTCTGGAGAGACAATTTTTTATCAAATATTTGGGGTAACGCAATTTACGAACACTTGAAACTAGAAGTTTAACTCTTTATCTCAAAAACACGGGTCACACACACGATATGCTCGAAAAAATAGATTAGTAAGTAGTTACTTTTCACTTTGACATCATGATAAGAGTAAAAATGAATGTAAGAATTAGAATGTGTGTTCTTTCTGTAAACAGAAAATTTAAAGAACTTATTAATTTCGTCTCTATGTACTACATAGAAAAGGTAATTTACGATCTACTTTTTCATCAGATCTGTAGCGGAAGACTCCAGGTTTATTCCGCCGAAAAGGTCACGAAGAATTTTAGAACTGACACGAGGCCCAACCACTTGATTAACAGTTTTACTCTCTGTAATGTTTGTTTGTATGTATGGTTTCCTGCTTTACTTTGTTTCCTGAGTTGTATATTATACTCCATTTTAGTGATCAAGTCCAGGAATTTGTAACAGGAATTTTTTTGTGGACTTTACCTAACGTTTATGAGAAGTAAGACAGTACTTTTTTATTTCATATATATATATATATATATATATATATATATATATATATATATATATATATATATATATATATATATATATATATATATATATATATATATATATATATATATATATGTATTATTGCGTGTGTGTGTATTTTGTGAGATAAATTATCCATTCTTTCCTAAATTCTCTTCTCTTTTTTTTACATTTATTTCTACCATTCAAAGTTTTTTCATGCTGCATTCTCCTTTTGTGTGTTATGAACAGCCCTTTTGTAGTTAACATCTATCGACAGTTTTGACACATTTCTTGTTATCACCCCTTCCTTGGGCTCTTCATTCTCATAAGTTATTTTGCTAATTCCCAAAACTCATCTCTGTAAGTTGAGATCTCTTCCTCCGTCTACCATTAGTTATTTTCTGTAGATGTATAAAAGTAGGCTGGTTTATTGTTTCCGAAATGCAGTGCCTTCGTGAAGGACATGGCGCCATGAATAATGTTGTACAAGTCATCAGAGGGACGAACGCCTCTTACCTGTGTTATGCCTCCATACAGGTGCAGTCGCAGTGGAGGCTGCTTTAAGGGCGTTGAACAGTTGTGTGGAAAGACAGAGTGAGCATGTTAATTCTTTTACCCAACATCCTTTTTTCACAAATCTGGCCTAAATATACTTCCAAGACCACATCCCAAAGGTTTTGGTCTTCCAGTGGGAGTGGTGGTTTGAGCTCCGATTGCCATATATTCAAGCAATTATTGTCCTTATTCATCCACATTGCAGAGCCACGCCGGAATTTTTTTTCATTAAGATTGTTATTAAATGCTTGAACAGCAGCAGAATTTCAGTGTAGCACTTGTCGTAATATTGGCTGACACTGCAGAGAGTCATTTTAATTGATTCTCATTAGATAGTAGAAAAGTCATTGGAATGGTAGCAGCCTGTTGTCTTAAATGAGGTTGTCGAAAGCAATTGGGTTGTCTCGTTCTAGACTCTATAAATGGCAACAATAAAATCTTTCCCTAGTTTTGTAAAAGCATGCTGTTCTTAACACAGTTTAACCCAGATATTTCTTGTTATTGGTTACTGAAGGCAGCTTTACTTAGAAATTGATCCACTGCATAAAATTAGAATTAAAAATAGCTTCATTCAAGTTGAAGGTTGCGGACAGTCCCGCAGGAAGCCAAAGTAGGTTTTCAGGTATGAGTGAGAGGAGTGAATATCTGGGTCTAGTCCAGATTGAGTTGATATTGATAGACGCTGTGAAATCCTAACCGTGTTTAACAGCGACGCCATCTTGGCTGTTGTTATTTTAATTCCTGGAATAAGGAGAACATAGTGAAGACTATTGCCCACGGCTGAGTCGGAATTTTTGGACTTTTCCATCTCCATGGGGGCTGAAATTTTCCATTGTTGTATATATGTTCATGTATTTAAATGTGTGTCTGTCATATAAATGTATAAGTATATGTATGTATGATGTGTATATATATATATATATATATATATATATATATATATATATATATATATATATATATATATATATATATATATATATATGTAATGTAAATATATATTCTTTGAGGACAACTTTTTCAAGATGTGTAAATCGTGGACATTTTTTTCAATTTCCTATTTGAATATCCTACCCTCATTAGTTAACGTTGGAAGAAAATCTTGAACTCGTGCAATTCGAATGATTGAAATCAAGAACTTAAGACTAATCATACTGGTTTTTCTATTTGCTAGTCTTAGTGAGTGAAGAGACGTAGGCTTACAAGGGTTTAGTTTTTATAACAAATCTAAAAAAAAAAAACTCTGATCTAAATCTTTATTTCTTAACGACTGTAGGTCCGGTTGATGGGTTCGCGCTTATCTCCCTCTTTCTCTCATACGTTGCATCGTTGATCAGGATGCACTGTTCTTGTATTCCATTAGGGAGAGTAAAAGAAGTAACACTCAAAGCAGAGGTTCATCAACATTACCTACCTTCCAATCAGACTTACTTTTAGATTAGGAAATTTCATTTTCATAGATAATTGCAATAAATCTAACCAACTACATTATCAGTACGATACCATATCACTCATACCATTCATATCCTGTCAATTCTTGCTACCTTGCCATTCTTCAGTCCTAATGTCCCGCTTACTCTTCAGCATTCATTGCACAAGTATTCTCCCGTGTGCATCTACCTCTTCCAGTATTTAATGATGAACACTTTTTGTCTTTCTTCGCTACGTTTTTATCAAATTTTGAAATACGCTGGACATCAGCACGAGACAGCAATCTCTTTAGAATTCAGACTACCATTTCCAAGATTTTTCTTCTAGATTCTTTTGCTCATTACATTTTTCTGTGAATATTCTTCTTGAACAAAAGTTTGTGCTCAGACTTAGTAACAGATTTTCAGCGGTATCTCATCCTTTTCCTTCTTGTTAACTGCCGGATTCTCTCACCTGTCTCCATCGACACCTCACCCAATCGTCTCTTTCCTTCACCAAACGTCTAATTCCATAGTTCCAGTATGCAATTCTTTTTCTCCTCTGTTCTCTGTCGCTATACCAGAAAGGACTCCATGCTGACTCATCGGCCCTTTCCATATATTTTGTATTCCCCCGTCTATTTTCCACCTCAACTCTTTCAACCCGGCAATTTTCATTCATCTCCCCGCGCGCTAGTCTCACTTTATCACCACTGAGACTTGTCTTAATTACAATCACAGGCACGCACCCTGTAACCTTCCTCTATGATTAAAACGACCTATTGTTTTTGCGTTAGCTTCATTTAAGTAACGATCAAATTAAACCTCAAACTACTCATTGCCTGACATTTACATTCTTCAACTCACTCCTCCATCTACTCTGTACTAGTGCCGATGCACACCCACACACACACACACACACTTATGTATTGGTAATAGCCACGGTGAACTCTCCCAGTACAAGTGATTAAAGTTTATATATATATATATATATATATATATATATATATATATATATATATATATATATATATATATATATATATATATATATATATATATATATATATATATTATATATATATATATATAAGTAAATACATATATATATACTGTATACATATCCACATACATATGTATGTATGAATGTACATAAATATTGTGTATGTGTGGGTAAATAGATAAATTCCCAGTCTCTTCGTTGAATTCTTTTAGTTGTTCCATCAGGTTTAAAACCCCAATCCAATGTTCAAATTTATGACTTGATAACATTGTCATTCATATTAAGTAGTTGTATTTAGTGTAAAATGGCGAAATGAAGCGTACATTAATTTATATTAGATATGATTCACGAATCTATTGTTTTCTTCCTAATAATTGTTGATTTTTTTCTCATATGTGGTCAAGCCAAATTTGGAGCCGCTTGTCAGCAGCTTGCTATTGACTTCTTTTTAAGGAATTGTGCAACTTTTATTATACTTTCGGTATTGTTTCACCTTTTTCGCTTGCAACAGAAATTTATGAAAAGAATGTTAAGTGCAATGACCTTTGGTTGAAAGTAAGATTTTCCGATTAAATTTTTTTATATATTCCGTTTATTTTGTGTTTATTTCGTCCTAATGTCTTTAAGATTAATTGCATATTTCCGTTTTAATAAAACTGACACTCTAAAAGTAGTTTTTTTCATGATAAATTTAATATAATAATGGTATATGTTGTCTCCATGGTACAGAGAGCAGTCTATTTTTTCCTCTTTGTTTGATGTATTCTCAGTTTTCTTGAAGTAATCATTGAGCGTACTTTGTTACACTTCGGGCAGCTCTAGGATGTTCGTGATAGAATCAGCATCTTGCTTTGTTTGAATGACACGATATGAATGTCCAGATTTGACGTCATTCAGGGATATACATTTGCAATAACTGTAGATAATAAGAACATGAAAGGCAATTAAGGGGAGAAACAGAGAAACTAGGCAGTGCTAATGCTTCAGGAAAGAATTAGAAAAGAATGAAGTGGATGAATGGAGAGGGAGATAGATTGAGGCAGGAAAAAAGAGAAGACCAGAGAGAGAAAATGAGCTTTGTGGGGCCAGATAGAGGAGGAAGAAGGGTAGAAAGAGCGTCCTTCCTCCTCCCTGTAGTATCCACCAGGACATCGTCGGCGGCGTCGTTCTCTTGAGAGAGACTCTGGGATCGGGTTACCTATGGTGGGACTTGAGGTGAACCACGAACCACGGGCGCGTGCCTGCCTTGCTCGCAATCTTTACCCCTTACCCTCCGCAGGTTACCATCCACGCCATTTCTTTTATCTCTGTCCCGCTCTCTCACTCTCTCTCTCGTAGGGGAAGCGGTGGCGCGTTCAGCTCAGTTCACTGAGTGACCCGTATTCAGATCTCCGTACGAGCCCAAAGAGGAACGCAAGCCTCTGCTGATTTAAGCAGTAAATTAGATACTCAGTATTTATATGACTGCTGTAGGATGCAGTGGGGATTTAGAGAGAGAGAGAAAGAGCATCATGTAACTGAAAGCTGGAGGGCATCGACAAGGAGGTTCGCTCTGCACCGAGGGAAGGCATTCATAAGATGTTCCTACAATATGAGACCATATGCAAAACCCCCCCCCCACAAAATAAATCCCTACAAAATCCGAAGGTATATTGTTTCATGTTTGGATTAATGATTTCATGATAAAATAACTTTACTTACGATAATTTAACAAAAACTGGGTAATAGATACAGTAAACCTCCTAAAAACTTGTTAACAAGCCTTTAGTTACTAAATACGATTCAAATAACTAAACAAAATTTTAGAAAACAACGTAGCAAAGTTATAAATGTTATATGGAGAACTATTTAAAGTAGTTTTAAAATACCACCTCATAATGTGGTAGTGCATTATTTGAAATTGTCGACAACTGTAGAAGGCTGATATGTAAAACATATCAACATAAAGAATTATATTTTTGGAAATTTAATCTCACCGGTCATGTGTACAGTATTGGTCATCTGTTAGTTGCGCTAATGCCTATCTATACATGATCACAATAGAGCCCAAACATTCCCAAGTTTCTGTTTCACCTGTTTCTTTTCGTAGCTGATAATTAGCATCAGTATGAATGTAAAGCACATTGATTCACCTGTATACTTATGATTTATAATGAACTTACTGGCATCATGAAGGCCATTGGTGAAAACAAGGCACGAGAAGCTTAGAAACCGGTACTCTCCTTTTGATGTCTAAATGTCAATTGATCTACTTTTTCCCGTCAGGGTAGACTCTGAAATAACGTAATATTCCACGATGTAGGGCAAACCTTCCTGATTGGCTGTAAGAAATGATACATGCTTGATAAACAGTGCTAAGAACTATGGGGCTACATTTGATGTCTACCCAAAATACCAAGGAAGATGATTTACCCAGTAAAGCCTAGTCAAGTCTCTCAGATGACAGCATTAGCCCAAGTTACAACTCACTGATGGTTTTGCTGGTTCCAGCGAAATCCCTCATAGTTCATACGTGGCCATCTGGTTACACAAATCTTGCTGATGGCTGAATTTGCATTCACCAACACTTACGTTTCCTTAGACGAGACCGAATGTGCAAGCAGGGCAGGAGCTTACATAAGGACAAAGATAAAGGGCATACTCCTGTGTATCTTGGTCATGACTTGGCTGTGGAATGAGGCTGTGACTGGAGAACTACTCATTTCCAATTTTGATAGTTTTGGTCTCAAACTATAGGGAAAGTCGTCAGGTGTTCATCAGTACATAATAACTTTGAATTTGTTGGAAAGTTAGGTGAGGAGAGCACCAGACTCAACGTATCATGTGTGATTGTTTGTTAATGTAACAATGTATTTTTCAGTAGTTGTTTGTTGTTATCTGTTCATCAAGATATTTACATTTCTCTCTTTAAACTTTCGGTTATTCTGGTTTTTGTGTGAATGTTTACAGTCTTTTAGGGTTGTTCCACATAAACGGTTGCTTATTTTGTATAATGATGATGATGATAATAACAATCATCATCATCATCATTAATAATAATAGCGGATAAATGTCAGTCCTCTGGCTTAAAAAATTACTTAATTTTGAAAATGCCTATTTTTTTCTGTTTGTCTCTTGTTTTTTTTTTCGCTCTCTGTCATGCTTTCTTGCTGTTAACATTTGTTATCCCTAAATAAGCACGTGTAGCATTAGCAATACACACAACCCACACCTTAGAAAATAGCCAAGAAATCCGCTCTTCTTGCTAAAACTTAACTCAAAACAAGTGGAGAAATAGTGAATAACGTAAACGACAAAAAGAAAAAAGATCAAAAAAGCAAAAATGCCACAAGAAATTAAGAAAAGGCTGCCATTTCAGAGAAAATTTCCATTATTGCCCCACTTTGTGATTGTGCTTGCTGTCAGATTAATATTTCAAAAATGTTCCTGGTCACAAATGTATCTTGCCTCTTCCATCACATCCCCTTGACAGAATGTGCACAAAAAGCTGTGGGATTAAGTGTTTATGATTAATGTCATGTTTTCCTCTGGAGCATATATGGTCCCCCATTTAGTTTCTATGGTTGCTGTTATGGTTTCAAGAACTTCTCTGGTTGTTTGCTTTTGTATGGTAGCTCTCTGCTACTTCTGATGTCATGACAGGCATTAGGTAAAATATGTAAACAAAGAGCAGACTGTTCAAGTTTTACAGTGTGGTAATTACAAATATGTGCAGCAATATACAAACTCGGTCTCAGAAATACCAGGATGGCGATGACTTAAACTCTCATATTGTATATTATGATTATCTCAAAGTATTCGATGGTGGCATGCTTCATTTTCAGATATTTCTCTTACTAGTAGCCCAACAGGCTGTAGTCTCTAGTCTGGTGTGAAGTGCTGATGTATTGTTAATTATCTCCATTATGAGTGCATGAACAGCCACAGAAATACTCTACGTAGCAGAACCTGTAGCGAACAGGATTTTGTCTTGTGATCATCAGTAAGGAAGGAAATTAATCAGTGAGAAGTCGATAATATCTAACACCGTGAAATTCTAGTGTGACATGGCTTTTGGAGGTTAGACTTGCCTGGGTCCTTGACTCTGGTGCATGAGCAAAAGCTTAAGCTAGATGAGAAACTTATAAGTTCTAGAAAGGATATCCTGCTAACTCATGGAGCCCCATCAAGTTATACCTAGCACATCATTTTTTGGGTGGAAAGAATTTGATTTATAATGAACATTTCTCAAATTGCTATGTGTGCAACAGGGACAAATTAACTGGCTCTTCATTCCATAAGCAATGAAATCTTTGCTAACCAAGTCATATCCATACTTTGCTAAACTTGTTAACTCGTTAACTTGCTAACTTGTTATCTTGTTAACTTCTGATTCTTAAATAGAAATATTGAATAATGTTGAGAGGGCTGAGTTCAGTAAACAAAGGAGCAGGATACAGTATAATTCTAAAATACTCTTTGGAACTGTGTAATGCTGATAGTTATGCAATGCATTTTTTCTCATTAAAACAGTAAATTTTTTGGTGGTTATCAAATTTTTTTGAACAGTGACAAATGGAACAATCAACACTCTCACTGTAATTTTGAATAAAGCAGGTACAGTTATATGGCAAAGAATATACTGGCAATTTGTCTTGTGCTGTTTCAGTATTTATATATCTAGACCATGACCGCTTTATTAATCGGCTTTAGTATATTCAAGGTCAAACTAACATTACTGTTCTACTTATATCTGGCAGGGTTTTTCGAAAACTTCATTAGAAGATGAATGACAGTTGAATAACTATCAACGGAACATTATGTCCTCAAACACTTTATGCTTCCTCTCTAATTCGTGGGAACAGGAACTTTACAAATAAACTCCATGATAGCTATCAAAGGTTGTATCTTCCTTAGACCAACGGAATGACCTATGTAATCTGCTCTTGGTAATCTATGTAATTCATTTAAACAGTGGTTGCACAACCCTTAGATGTCCTGCCCATCTGTCTAGTTGCATATAATTATAATCTTCACAACTATCCAAACCGAGCGCAGCGAAAATTACTATCCCTGAACATGCGTTGGATAATTTTTCATGACATAGGCATGACCTTGTGTAAGAACAAATATTCTAGCATAACAAAAGCTATTATCTCTAGAGATGGCTGTGGCAAAGGTACTTGCCAGAGCTCTTTGATAAGTCAGTTTTACTGAAAAATGTGAGATTAGCTATCTTAATTACACAATCTTGGAAAGTCTAGATCTCAGTAACTTAATGAAAATCTGTGCAAAATCTGAAAGATTCATTTTGCTGAGGTGCAAATACACAATGGAAGCACGATCATCGGCTGATTGACGTTTAAAGATGTTATCTAGCTAGAGAGTCATCCTTGTCATAACATGCACCAGTTCTCTTGTTTGGCACATCAAGAAACAAATTATTATAAAAATGACAACAATTTCTATCTTTGCATTGCACAGGTGATCAAATTTTATGCTGAAATTTGGCCACTCACCAGACATCTTCAACCGCGTATCTTTCCCATATTTGGGTTCAACCGGTTACTTTCATTTATCAACATATGTTATTCTCACCATTCATACTGGGCAGTGACCAAGTTGGCAGTTGATTGTACACCATAATTCAAATCTTTGTTAACATGTTTGTAAGCATTTTATGGTAAAACTTTTTGTTGATTTACCGCTCTTGTCTTACCAATGTAATACCAGTCATTGACCTCTGACTCAGTTTTTTAAGACCCAAAGTATTTAGCCTGTAAAGACTGTCGAGGAACTAAGAGAGAGAGGGAAAAACACACAAATGTTATCACAAAGTTCATAAACACATATGTTATCGAAAAGTTTGTAAACTCATGTTTTTCTAACAACAAAGGACACGTCATTTTCTTTGCTTATATTAGACAAATAGCCTTAGGGATTCTTTTCAGTATGTTGAGAGGTATTCCTCTTGGAAACATAACTATGGGCTGGTATTGCTGTCTCAAAAGTAATTGAGTAAATAAATATAAAGACCCTTGAACAGCTTTTCAGGGCCCAAAAGCCAAACATGGTGTCTTCATCAGGATTACTCCGAGGCCGGAGACAATGGGTAGAAATCAAATTCTTGGGGATCTTGTGCGTCTGGTGTAAACGTTTAATTATCCATTGGGATACACCATGTTAAGCTTTAGGCTTGCACCCTTCAACACCTAGTCCGTGAATAAGTTGCTGAAAAATATTTAACAAAGCTTAAACACCGATCAGACAGAGAAGATTTAAAAAGGCTTATGGAAGAATTCTTGATTCCCTCATATACGCTTATTTGCGTGTGTTCTATTCAGCAATTAATTCTAATTATTCTCACATTTTCCCCTGATGCTCATACTGATCTTTAAGTGTTATGATACCCCAACTGTGTAAAACGAAAAACAAACTTTCCCCTTTTTCCCTTATTAATTTTCAAACTGATATTCTGGTTATTTGTTTCTTCTAATTCGTTTGGGCATGAAAAGAAAAATGTTTTTCGAATTGATTTCTAAAACGATCTTTAATTATCTACATTTCCTCTCAGGTTAGTGAAATCAAGAACGTATCAGTCACAAAGACTAAAAAAATGTTTTATGATTAGGGTAAAATATAACACCGCCGGAAGGTCGCTTCCAGAAATTGAAACAGTTAAGGTAGCATTGATCCAGGAAAACTAGCAAATGAAGAAAATTTTCTATAGTCTTAAAAAGGTAAATTTGTTCTGACGTGAAATCCAGACTTATCTATTATGATAACGTCAATGTCGCCTAGGGCGGTGAGCATTAGTATTCAAAGCGCTTGTTTTTAGTAGTCAGTAGACTTAGTTGCTGTTTTGGTTAGAATAGGTACAATTCTGTTCATAAACATTTAATAACTGGCAAATGATTGAAAGACCTGAGAAGAATCCTCGACTAAGAAGGAGAGGGACGAACAAAGACGTGTTTCATGATCACTAGAAGATGAGGTCATGTGATGAAGAGCTAAGGATTTAACAGACTTTTAAATCCCAGTCCCTGGAATTTCCGAGGGAGGAGAGGGAAATGCAGTGCTGCAAGCCGTCTTATATCCTGGTCGGCTCGTAAGCTGGTCGACATAACCATGTAGATTTACAACCAGGTGAGCTCGTAACATAGGTGAATCATAACCACACTGTCTTGTAAACCTTGATCGACCCGTACCCAGTTAGTGTGGTAGTACTTGAAAAAACATTTAGGATTCTATGAATGTAACTTGTACGATGTGCATTTTAGTACCGTCGAGTTCTGTGATGAATTCTCAGTAATAGAAATATTTTGCCTAATTCTAAGTATTTATGCTCAACAATATAACATGAAATGGTCATCATGTAGCGCCTTTCTCTCCCTCCGTCTATCTCTCTTGATTTTTCCACATGTTTACGCAAGCTCATAAGCAAAGAAATAGAAGTTTCTGAACAGGCGGCGTCTCTGTGAATGAATTCTCTAGGAAGAATGAAAGAGGAGATTAACTGAGAAGTTTAGAGAGTGATCACTTTTGCAATTAGCCTAGCTACCTGATACAATCGGGTATCTGGTCAATAGAATGCACAGAAACATGGATACACCCAGACCTGTTGGCGTTAATGAGTTCAAAACATAGGCTATCCTCGGTCCCTCGCCGGAGCTTGATAGAGTCTTTCATCCGATATCAGCTTACGATCTAGAGATACTAGTAACTATAATAACAAAATCCGAGTGGATCTTGTAACAGTAGGCGAGAAATGACACAGCCACCCACCCCCTGCAAACCGGTTTGCCCGCCCAAGGTAGTGGCTGGGTAGGTAGGGGAACGGGAGGGTAGGGAAGATATCTGCCCTCCTCCTACAAACCTGTTTGTCCGCCCTAGGTGGGGGCGGGGTAGGTAGGGGATCGGAAGGTTAGGGAAGACAGCAGTGCCGGGTTCCAGCGAGCGTATCGTGCATCAACAAGCTCGTTTGTAAATGATGCCCATGCCTACTACAAAAACCATCATTTTTTGAAAACGGTAGAGATACTACCCAGGAACGTAGTAAAGTTCTTCTGCTGCATTTCTTGCCTTTATCTTACCCCCTTATAATGATTTTAACGAGAATATATGGGTTTAATCTCACGACAAGCGTACGCATAACTAGGTATGATAGTTCGCCGCCAATTTTATGCACGACTTTTTAGCAATTTTTTTCAAGCATTAAGCCACAAATTATCTATGGATGTCAGATTTACTACACCTTGGGAATAACTTATATCCAAAGTGAATTCTTACACTGACTAGAATTCGAACCTCTGCCTTTTTGGTTTGGATCGACGGGAGAAATAGATGAAATGCTCTCAGCCATAAACCTATGGCTTATTGGGTTAGTATATGGATGACAGAAGATTTAAAGCAGCCAGTCATATCTTGTTAACTGAGTGCATAAGATCAAGTCCTGGGCAGGAGAACAGATATCTAGTGATAGAATTTTATATATGTGCTAGAAGGGCAGTACGAACGAACACACTATTCACACTTGACAGGTGTAAAAAAAAAAAACGTGTCAACCACCTTTCTTAAAACCTGTACATTTAAAATTATTCTTGAAATTAACGGACCATATTCATTTTCATGCAAAAGCTTTCGCTTATAAAGTTGATCTCGATAATGTTTTTTTTACATCATAATATTGGAATATTTTTTGCCCCTGCCAGATTGATTATACGAACGCTTTCACTAACGTGTACGAAAATTCCGTTGTTCACCTGTATCTGGAACATTTTTTATGCTGTTTTATGCTCTTTTCCAACGATTTTCCAGTCTGACCATTGTATAAGTTGTCATAGAACTTACATGGTATTTCGTTGCATTATTGTTCTTAAATGCTACAATAACTCCAGAGTTCTTAAGCAGGGCAGAATCTTTGAAATCATTATTATACTGAAGTACGAGTAAATTTTTTTGTTTTCAGTCTTTGTTGTTGCCTTTCGTTCCGTGGCCAAATACATATTATGTTATCAACACACTTGAACCATATACACTGCGTGGAATGATTGGTTAATATTCTGCTTTCAGAATATTCCATGTAAATATATTATTATTTAAAAGTGGAGAAAAAGGGTTACCCATTGCCATGCCAAAATTTCGAGAGTAGAATTTCCTGTAGAATTCAAATAAACAATCTTTTGCGCATATTCCAATCAGTTATGTTGAAGTGTTCTTGAAAAATGATATCTCCAGCTCTCTAAAGTATCAAATAAAAATTCCAACAGATAATCAAAATGTACCTTTGCGAACACTGATACCACATCAAACTCAGGAGCCCGGATGTACACTGGTCTTTGTGTTAGCATCAGAAATGCCACCAACCAGTGGATTCAGAATGTCAACTAGATGTTTTGCTAAACTGTGTGAAGTTTAATCAACGGAGCTGATAATTGGCCTGTCGGGAAACTTTGTTTTGTGCGTTTTTGTTGTTCCACACACACATATACGGCAACGATAGAGAGTTCTCAATAAAAAAGTTATATAAGCAGCAGAAACCTGATCTGTGCGCGACCTTTCCATCGTTACCTTCTATATATATATATGGAACAATAAAAATAGTTTATATGAATTTTAAAGGTTCAATGTTAAATTCTTCTGAGAAACTACCTTAATCATCAAGATTAATAATAGGATAAATCAAGGAGCCTGGGAACGAACACTCACCTGAAGATAATTCCTACAGTTGATACATAGTTTTTTCCTCTTTGCCTCTTGTATTTATATTTCAAATCCTCAGTAAATAGTGAAAATTACAGTGTACTGATGACTGAAAATTAGCCACTAAATATAACCGAGGGATTTTATGTCAAAATATAGTTGGGTAAAGCAGGAGTATTTATCGTTCATATTCATTGCATTATTCGTGTTCACTACAAATAGCTGCCAACTGGCACAAATAAGTGAACACTAATTGTATGGTTGATTAACACATGTTGATGCCAGTCACACCTGTTAAGACTACTGCCATTTGTTAATTAATTATTTGTGAGGGTTCTGAACGTCATTTGTTCAAGGTACAAATTGCTTCTCACTCATTTGGTTCGTTCGTAACTTTAATATGAATGAGTTTTATGGTTTGTTTATGATGGCGGCTACTTACACAGACGAATCTACCACATGTGTTTAGTGTGTTTTGGCTGACAGTCACGTCTTGTCCTAAATCGTGTACTCTCTCAGGTTTGCGTTTGCATGTATATATTATATTCAGACTTTTGAGGAACAATTACTTAATGCATAATTTTAACATACATTGCTGATGTTGAACATTTATTGTCATAGGAGACAAGAAAGGCGTCGAGATTTTTGTGTCAACCTTTGCGCAAGAGAGTTAATGTCAACCTTTATGCAGGAATACTTGGACAAGTTGCTAGATGTTTTTTAACATTCATTAGTGAAGTTTCGTATTGTTTTATTATTTCAATGAAGGTTACCTTGACTTTTATATAGGTTAAAAGTTTTGTTCCTTCTATACAGGAAGTAGTGTACATGTGACCGATAGAGAGTTTTGAGCTGTCTTGCTTTAGTGATGTATTTTCGAAATATGATCCTCTTATTCTCATTTTGTACTTCGAAAAGGATGCTCCAAATTTTAAACTTTCTCAGATTTTGATTATTAAATCCTGTGCCCCTCTGAGAAAATTGCTGCCGTAATCAGTTCAGTTCAACTTCATCTTCATTGCTTTTCCTAATTGTTTATTTATACATAGAGTTGTTAGTATGTGTACCCAGTTTTTTACTTCTTGAGTATGCATTGATGAATTTACTCGTTTTAATTTTGTATTCCGCTATTTTAGAGAGTACAGCTTTGAAAGAGTAATGGCTTATACGGTTCACTTTCTTTCTTTCTTTCAATCTTCCGCTGATAATCCTTATGGACAGAATCAACAGACTATAAACTCAAGAGGGCTTCAGAGGGAAATCATACTGCAGAGAGAGAGAGAGAGAGAGAGAGAGAGAGAGAGAGAGAGAGAGAGAGAGAGAGAGAGAGAGAGAGAGAGAGAGAGAGAAGGTGTAGGAAAGGTGACAAATAAATAAATATGAACGAATGCAAAATAAAACCGAAACGCCTGAGTTCAGAAGTCGGCAGATAGTAGGGGTGAATCTGCTCCTCGCTTAAACATTTTATTACCAGCAACCCCCTCAGTGATACATGACGATTGATTATGATACAAGAGATAATTGGACATAAAAAAATGCTTTTATGGATAATAATTTGAATGATAATTGGCAAAATATAGTCTGTAGAGAATAATCTCATGTGGTTTATTGGAAAAGTAAGGAACTTAAACATTTCTGGTGAAGAACAGACACTGCTCATTGAAGTTATTGAATTTTATTGGATTTGTTTTTGTGGAAACTTGAAAATAGGATAGTTTACCAAAAATTGTCAGCGCAAACCATGGATTTTATTTCTGCTGAAATGAAGTTTTCTTTGGGTTTAGAGGGGAGAGTGAGAGAGAGAGTGTTACTAGACGATTCTAGGATTCAGAGTCCAAAGAGGGTTCAAGTTGTCTGCAATTCATTTTGAAAACGACCCAGAACCACAGAGAGCATTGGTAATCTATTGTTGAGAGAGAGGGCTTGATTCATGAGGAACGGCTTTCGAAACGTTTTATTAACTCGCATTCTATATGTCGTTCAAGTAATCCGTTGTTTATACAGGCTTTCAGTAAGTAGCAATTGCAAGTTCTCTGCTGCGACAGATAAATGTTGAGTGAGCAGACAGGCACTCTTTGCCAAGATTATTGTCTGGGGGCACTCGGTCAGATTGAATGAAACCTGCAGCATCTATTCTTCAGTTACCTGCGGCTTACCCAAGATATCGCTCTACGATGGTAATGTCGTCATACGATATCCATGACATCATAATGAGTTCATACACGAAGCTGTGCAAGTGATGAATGCAAGCTCGGCATTTTGGAAACAAGACTTTGCTCTTTTAAACAGTCAACTGATCCTACAGACATTTCTTCCGTTCACCGCCAAGTGTCGCTATCGGATGTCACCCATGAGGGGATCAAAGATGAAAAGAGATACAACGAAGTATTACATAGCTGCGCACTCCTCTGATAAGACTTCGCACATCATCCACTTATTTCCGAATGTATTTTATCTTAGAAGCATTGGCACACTGTTAGATTT
>NC_089768.1:2250000-2287500 GCF_040412425.1 Macrobrachium rosenbergii | reverse complement strand
TATAACTATCAAATTTGTCATAAAAACCTCAAAGCGTGAGACAACAAACAAATAAATGGACAGACAACCAAAAAATGTCATCATAAAACTTTGGAGGCTGATATCTCAAAAGTAAAGTTATCGACCTTCAAATGGAAACTCAGACGTAACGAATTCACCTATCTCAATGAAACAAAAAGCAAATGAAAGCTAAATAAATTGTCTACAAAACTATAGAGAGTTTTTTTTTTTATTTTGTCCCAAAAATATTTTTGGGATTTATTTTTCCACGAAATTGATGAAAGATTTTTCAAAAATCGAAACATATTTGTAAAAAAAAATTGAAATAAAAAACGCTCTATTACACTATTCTAATCTATAATACCTGTCTACCACGTAAATTTCAGCTCTTAGGTTGCAATAGTTATGGCTGAGTTTTATTTTTTTTTTAAGAATTTGGGGGAGGGGTACCAGCGAATGGGGGGGGGGGAGGCGAGAAGGAAAATATGAATACTGACCTTTTCGCTATACATAAACTAACCAATGCTCAAAATTTCAAACTGATTCATGCAAAAAAAACCAGAGTTATTAATAAAAAAACCATTTTTTCAAACGCTCCCCTTAATTAAAAACATGTATGGAATAGAAAATGTGATAAATGTCACTACTCTAAACAGGCTCTAAACTATGTATTTTAACTTTAGCCACTTCTTCAGACATAGTTGATTAGCCAAACGACTTTTTCCGCTATGGAGGGGTTACCACCAGGTGGGGGCAGCCTTCTAGTTTCTCATAAAAGATTTATGTGTGAGGTTCTAGCCCCACGTCCTCATTTGTGGACTCATATTGTTACCCATTTAGAACTGAGTGAGCGGTAGGCCAAGTGCGATCCACGGACCTAGAAAACGTGATTCAAGAGCTGATTGCCCCTAACAAAGAGACAAAGAGGGAGACAGCACCATAGCTTATCAGTTCTGCATGGTCCTGCCATTGTGTTAAGCAAGGTGCATCGCAGGCAACTCGCATAGTTTAACATCTTAATTTTCCGAGCGTCTAAATTTTGTCGTCTCCCAGTCACTAGGTTAGGCATCGCATTGGCAGCGCTATGCTTCCATCGTGGAAGTTTTAAAGAAAAACATACACACTCACACGTACGTTAATATCGCATATGCTTGGTTCTTTAATAATATACGAAGATTCAAAGAATCTACGTGTTTAGTTTAGTTTTCGAGTTGACCCCCACTCCAAAAAAATTACAGCGAAGATTTTTCCCTGATATTAAGAATCTTATCTAGTATATAACAGATACAAAGCACATTTTCGATGTTTGGGCAAAAGCAAAATCTAATTTGGTTTTATGCCAGTTAAAAATAAATAAAAGTTCCCAGTAGTGTTTCTAGTTTTTGCTCTGTTTTCAAGATACAATTGCTTTTGTGACTGAGTAAATAGTTATATTGAAAAAGGAACAAACAATTACATTGAGAGACAATGACTTTCAAACCTCGTATTCGGAGATTCTGCGTACGGCATAAAAAATGAGCAAGTATGGGAAGGAGAGGATATAATGAAAGAAAGTGGCCGGACTGGGAACTGAAGGGGAAAGATGCCAGATGTTTTAAAACGAACGTTGTGGACTTCTCCGAATGTTAATATAAAGCGTGAGGAAGGGAAGGGGAAATGGGGAGGGGGAGGGGAAAGGGGATGGGACGAGGGGGAAGTGGAGGGAGATGGAAGAAGGAAGGGGAGGACACAGCTAGATTAACATAATATGATCATGTGCTCCGGAAGGGGAGGGTAAGGGGAGGGGGATGGAAGAGGGAAAGGAAGGTGATGGAAGGGAAGGGGAGGACACAGCTAAATTAACACTTGATCATGTGCCCCGGAAGGGGGAGGGGGAAGTGGGAGGGGAGGGGAAGGGGATGGAAGAGGGAATGGGAGGGGGAGGAAAGAGGGCAGGATAGGACACGGCTAAATTTAATACTTGATCATGTGCTTCGGAAGGGGGAGAGGGAGGAAGAGGGAAGGGGGAGGGGATTGAAGAGTGAAGGGAAGGGGAGGGCACAGCTAGATTAATACTTGATCATGTGCTCCGGAAGGTGGGGATGGAAGAGGGCAGGGGAGGGGAGGACACAGCCAAATTAACACTTGATCTTGTGCTTCGAAAGGGAGAGGGAGGGGCAAGGGGGAGAGGAGGGGGATGGAAGAGGGAAGGGGAGGGGTTATATAGAAGGTAGATTCTACCGAGTCAAAGAAGTTATGATAAATCCGAAGAGATTCATACAAATCCTGAGATACTGGGAGAGGTCACTGTGGGGTCACTAGAAGACATGTAAGGTTGTATTGTCACCGGGATTGAGTAACCACGCAAAATTTCAAGTCCATCGGACGAAGGGAACAGGTCGAAAATTGAGTTAGAAAATTTGGCCCAGACAGACAGACAGACAGACAGACAAACAAACAGACACACAGACAGTTAAGTAAAAGCATGTAAAAACAGAACTTGTGGGGTAGGGCAATGTCTTTTGGTGGTGGCAGGGCTTATACAAGAAAAGGGTCTAAGTGCTTTGAAGTTGGTATATATACTATATATATATATATATATATATATATATATATATATATATATATATATATATATATATATATATGTATGTATGTATGTATGTATGTATGTATGTATGTATGTATGTATGTATGTATGTATGTATATATTATTATTATAATCAACAAGAAGTCGTGCACAGGGCGCCTCCCCCCACCTAATTTACCCTTTGTTTATTGAGAACCGCATGGGCGATCGTATTTGACCTAGAAATCAGAGCCCAGTTATCAACATTCTGATCTGTCCTTTTTTTACCTGGAACAGATATTGAGATGACACAGATAAAAGGGGCCAGGAGGAGACTTAATGTCACTCCCTTAAGAAGCTTAGCCCAACTAATCTTCTTAAACGGCCTTTCTAAAGGCAAATTAAGCTGCCTGAATTGTCTTACCTCCGCAGGAAACCTGGGAAGAGGCCACCGAATCATTGAACACCTGGTGGATGACACACCATGGCATGACTGGCGGTAACTTTGCTGAGGGATCACCCTTCATCCCTGTCCGACTCCAGACTCCAGTCATCCTTGAGGGACAGCCTGTATCAGTGGTGACCCTCATCCTTCTTCGTCAGAGACCAGCTTTCCCTAAGGTAAAGTACGAGTGAAGACTTTTCGGTCACAATAGTTTGCCCTTTAGAAAGCTTGGAGTACCAGCATTTCACTTCTGTCCTTGTGCCAGTTTATCCAGTGCCATTTCCAATGTCCTGTGTTCGAGTGTAAAGTGGGCATTCATTCCTCGAGCCTTTGGCACCCTCAGTGCAAACTCGAGACTTATTTTGTGTTACATTGTTCCTTTACTGGCGTGTAATGTGCAAATCTCTCTTGCAGAGGGACCCATTCGCAGTGGACTCATCTTGGCCTGTGCCTTGCCTTTATTCAAGACTCCAGTAGAAGAATCTTCAGGCGTTGCGAGCCCTTTATCAACTTACTTATCCATTTTCCCTTCAGTTACTTGCTTTTGTAAATATAATTCTTTAATTTATCCCAAGTGTTTATGTAACATTTCCTTATGAAGTAGAGCCTTCAGCTCCTAAATTCTCCCCTTTTTCTTATTTTTTTTTACGGTTTCCCTTTACGCAAGTCAGAACTCCAAGGCCAATTAAATAAAGTTTCCACTGCTGGCCTGTAAAATACCATAAACCCAGGGAAATACATAAAAATGGCGACCTGGCCTTATCTCGTTTTGCAGTTGCAATTCCCCTCTAATGTTGCTTCATTGCATTTGCAACTTGCCAGATCAGCTATTAGCAAAGCTAAGCTGGGTGCGAGACAAATTCCGAACCTGTTACCAAGAGCACAGACCAAGAGAGTTCCACGTAAGTAATGTGTTTATCTTAGCAAAAAATTTTTTTACAATCGTGTCTGTTCCTAGGAATTAGAAATAGGGACGCATGTATTCACTGAGAGAAGAGAACCGCCGTATTAGGTTCATTAATGCATGCCTTTCAGGACAGGTGGTTAGGAAATAACCAGTACTAACCATTCTTTGCTCTGAGGAATAGTGCAAAATTCCTTGGTGTTAAAATCTTTGCCATATTGTTTTTGCTTTGAGGAATAGTACAAAATTCCTCCGTGATAAATTTTACTTCGCGTTTCGGATTAGCAAATTATTTAGGCGCGAATAAATTCCCATGTGGGACAAGACGAGATCAGCATACATTGCTGAAATACCTCTCTCAGTTTAGTTAAAACTCGAATTAGGCGTTAGGAAAGCGAAAGTACTAGGTCGTTTTTACTGTTATCCTCTCATCCCGGGAAATTCCCCAGAGTCCCAGATGGTCTACAAATAGACAGGTTCATTCACCCAGAATCTAAAAATAACTCCGGTGATTCTCAGACGACCTTCACCCCCCTCCCCCGCCTGCGTGTGTACCCTCCTTTTCATTCATTCTCAGCAAAATTTTTTTTGGTGGGTTTTTTCCCATTAGTAATCTCTAAGTCCTAAGGGACGAATCGTATTTCCAAGTCCTACGGGCAAACCAAATAAAATTCTACGTCACAAGAGGTGAGAATTTCTCAACCAAATTCCAAGTCCTAAGAGACTCCTAAAAAATTCTACATTGCATAAGGCGAGAATTTCTAATTCCTATGGGAAAACCAAATTCCAAGTCCTTAGAGACTCCGAAAAAAATTCTACGTTGCGAGAGGCGAAAATTTCTAATTCCTACGGGAAAACCAAATTCCAAGTCCTAAGAGACTCTTAAAAAATTCTACGTCGCAATAGGCGAGAATTTCTAATTCCTGCGGGAAACCCAAAATCAAGTCCTTTTGAGACATTATATTAGTGTATTTCACACACATCTAAGCCCTTACGGGACTGATCATTCTAGTTTGTTAGAACAACGCCTTAATTTCACGCTACAACTGGCCAAGTCCGAGTGTGACATAAAATCCAGCTACGTCTTCCGAGACGCATATTAAAATTCGTTCGCCACGAACAGCCACGTCTTACTCAGGCATATTAAACTTTAACAAAGTCTCCTCAGACTTACTGATCAATTGTCTTATTCAGACAGATCCATTCTCTTGCAGTCTGAACAATTGAGTGCTTCATATTCCTGCAATTGAGTCTTTTCAGACATATTTGATTCACTAGAGAGTCCAGTCCATTTAACCCTTATTTCAAGATGGCTAATACCAGAGCCCAACAAAATGAGGACCTCAAATTCTACATGTCCGCTGGAAAGGACATGGGACTATCAGGGCAAGCTCAGTGAGACTGGGTTCAAGAGCGAATAAACGATGCCAAGGCGGAGAGAGAGGGAGAAAGAATTGCCCAAGAGGCAGAGAGGGAGAAAGAACATGAAGAGAGGGAGAGAGAAAGAATTGCCCAAGAGGCAGAGAGGGAGAAAGAACATGAAGAGAGAGAGAGAGAGAGAAAGAATTGCCCAAGAGAGAAGAGAAGACTTAGAACGTCAAGAATGGGAGAAAGAACGGCAGGAGAGAGAGAGAGAATGGGAAGATCGAGAGCGACAGCGCGCCCATGAGCTCCAGATGTTAGAACGACAGAACGCCACTCCCCCTCGTGCGGTGGGAATGAGTGCCCTCAGCCAAGCTCACTTGTTCATGCCAAAATGGACAGAGTCCGAAGCCGAAGTATGGCTTGAAAGGGCCAAACGAGTCCTGGAGTGCTGCAACCTCTTCCTCGCGGAACTCTTCCTTGTTCTCACTAAATTCCTGGGAGGGAAGGCACTCGTTGCCTACCACGCCCTTTCGGCAGAGGATAGGGGAAACTGGGAAGCCATACGCCAAGCAGTTACGAAGATGTACGAGATTACCCCCGAGCGGTGGAGGAGACGTTGGAGAGAGCAGCCAAGAGAAGCAGGCCAGACTTGGTCCGATTGGGCGTACCATTCCGAGCGGGCATTAGCCAAATGGCTCGAGTCCTAAGGAGCCACTAATGCCGCCGAGGTACTCGAGTGATTTAAATTTGAGCATTTCCTGCGCTACGCCCCTCCTGCCCTCGCCACTCATGTAGTGGAAAAAGCCCCAGCAACACTCACCGAGTGTTGCCGGATAGCAGACATGTAAAAGACTCACCACCCTCAGGAAGGACCTATGGGGCGGAAGATAAATCCCCTGCCCCTCCTCGGAGGATCAAATTCCCACAAAAATGGAAACTCGGGCAAGCCCCTAACTTGCCATTATTGCAAGAAAACGGGGCATTCCTCTGAACAGTGCCGAAACAAGAAAACAGCACCTCTCTCCCCCGGAAAACCACCCAATAACTCGCCCGCGCCCTCCACAGGGGCAGCATGGAAAGACTTCAGCCAGACCTTTTGCACGGCGTGCAAGGTTTATGGCCATTCTCCCGCATAAGCAAAATGCCCAAACAATAATAAATAACACTCCCACTGTCACCTTGGCCGTCACGAACTCCAAGTCATTGGGCCCTCCCGCCGAAGGCCCCATATATGTGGCTCCTCCACAAGGCAGCCACCTCGCGCGCCGAGTCATGGCATTCGAGGACTCGGGCGCGCAAATCTCCCTCATACGAAGGGGCAGAGTTCCCTATGGAGCCATCGTCAATAGACAAAAACTCGTCACGATCGAGGGAGTAAATCAATTTAAGATGATACTCCCTACGGTCCAATTGAGAGTTACAAGACCTCATCAGTCCAAAATCTGCAATCTTGCAGTGGCAAGCCATCTCCCTGGAGGCTATGACGTCATCCTGGGACAGGACTTTCAGTCCCCACAGAAAACACAACAATCCAGGGGTCCACATTCCCCAACTCATTCCTTGGGCACAAGTAATCCTCCCTCGCTTCTCCCTCAGTCAAGACTGGCGCCCCCTGGATACCAGGAGGACGTGTAGTCCCTGCCAGTGCCACCTGAGTACGATGTACAGTGGCCCCCTCAATCGGTTTCCGATCCAATTCCAGTGCCCGGCCCTGCCTCAGTGCCAGTGCCAGGGCCCCAATTGGATCTCCCTCCCGGAGATGCCAAATGCCTGCCAGTGCCACTTGCATGCACCGAGCAGTGCCAAGCTCCGTCCGTCCTGACCGACGAGTGCAAGAAACCTCTGATAGTGCCTGATTCTGCCTTAGTGCCAGCGCCAGAGCACAACCCCAATCTCCATTCAAGGGATCCAACTCAGGACCCCCCTCTCTTCTCCCAGCCTGGCACCGCTACCAGCATCGGTAAGAGAGACGGTGCCTCTCGACCACAGCGGAAGCTCACCTAAAGGTGCGGCCTCGCAACCCGTGCCTGAGCTGGTCATTGATACCTGCAAGCCACTGACCCCGCCCCCGACCGCTTCCTCTCTGCTTCAGTCCGTCGCCGACGCAATTGCAAGTCAGGATTCTGCTATCTCTCACTTGGCCGATGAACTACAAGAGCTGCGACGGATCATGGTAGAACCAACACAGAAAACTCCCGTGTCAGCTGTCGCAGCAGCTGGCCCAGTTGGCACTCCATGCCGCCCTCCGGTCTCGGGCCCTCCGCTTCCCCGGCCAAGGACGACTGTCCCAGTAGGAAAGGTTGGCGGCGGAATTACCACGGGCGTGGGAATTTCCGGGTAGTTTCCAAATAGCTCTAGAGCTCTCCTGGCACCTGTGCCACCATTTCATCTTTCGAAGGTCTTGGCACCTCTAATCCAGAGGAGGATGCCAAGGCACTCCACTATCTTCTTCCGTTCCTCAGGAACTCCTATCCCTTATCATTTTCTATTAATCTTTTCTTAAATTATCACCACAAGAGGCAATTAAATACAGGATACCATTCCCCTCAAAATGTATAAATCCTTGAGAATGACGGAGTGGGATGTGGCACGCCCTTGCGCCCATACCTTGGCACAGGGTATGCGTATCAGCTCTTCCTGAAGGAGTCGCGCCCTTCGGGTTTTCCTTTTCCAGCCCTGGGGCTGAGGGATAGTCTGGGCCGAAATTTATAGGCGAAGGACGATAAATTCCTGCATAACACAATAAATACCTCACTCTATTCTGCCAACATCATTTATTCTTTTAGTTATTCATTTATCTTTCTCTTTTAATGAATTGCGAGTCATAGACTCTAGCCCATGTGATTTTAAATGCCCCTTTCGTAAAATCCGAGCGACGTGTTCCGCCTTTCGTATGCGGTCACGTTTTCAATCGTAACATCCTGTTCATTTTCCTTTTGTTATTTTTTTTTCTCTTTTTCCCTTTCTACTAAGAACTCTGTTTTGTCCCAGACCCCTCGCCTTTTGTATGCTCGTCCCATCATAACATTGAGTGAGTATCTATTTATAGCCCATACTCGAGCTTTGGGCAGTGGATGCATAACTTAGCGTGGTTTAAAGTTAGCGAATTAAAACTCGCAAATACTTTCGCTCACCTACAACTGTCAGAACCCCCCAGTGTAAGTTGTTGGCCATCAACTGTCGAAGTTGGCGATGCGTTGAACTATTAGCTAAGCAGTTACCAATGCGAATTATGTATCGTCATTTCAGTATCACGGCAAGGGGATGTCATTTACAAAAATAAATGCTGTTTTATAATTTACACAGCCTCTTCAAGGCATACTGTACTAACCGCATGCCTTGTTAATTTAGAATTAAGGAACTTATATGTAAATTAATTCTTAAATTTTGTGTCCTGCCTCGAAATTATCTTGTCCTCATAATCTTAAAGTAACATATACCGTAAATTTAAAGAAATTAATGGGCCGTGTTGAAGTAGTTTATTATTAATGTGTTGGAAGTATTTTCCATTTTTGCGTGGCGATAGAGTAAAGTAGAAGCTTTTCCATTTCTTGTTGGGAGGAGAGTAAAAGTAAACCAGCTGTGCCGACTTCTTGGATATCAACATACAAGCCTGAATGAAGGCTCGTATGTTATCTTCCGTGAGGAGTTATTATAATCAACAAGAAGTCGTGCACAGGGCGCCTCCCCCCCCCCCACCTAATTTACCCTTTGTTTCTTGAGAACCGCATGGCTGATCGTATTTGACCTAGAAATCAGAGCCCGGCTATCAACATTCCTATCTGTCCTTTTTTTTTTACCTGAAACAGATATTGAGATGACACAGATAAAAGGGGCCAGGAGGAGACTTAATGCCACTCCCTTAAGAAGCTTAGCCCAAATAATCTTAAACGGCCTTTCTAAAGGCAAATTAAGCTGCCTGAATTGTCTTACCTCCGCAGGAAACCTGGGAAGAGGCCACCGAATCATTGAACACCTGGTGGATGACACACCATGGCATGACGCAGCCAGAACCCCTTATAAGGGAAAGACAGCAGTAGAAGGAGGCAGTTAGTTAGTTGTGGGGGCAGAAGCCATGCAGTAACAGCACGCGGGCGAGCGGTAACTTTGCTGAGAGATCACTCTTCATCCCTGTCCGACTCCAGACTCCAGTCATCCTTGAGGGACAGCCTGTATCATCGGTGACCCTCGTCCTTCTTCGTCAGAGACCAGCTTCCCCTAAGGTAAAGTACGAGTGAAGACTTTTCGGTCACGATAGTTTGCCCTTTAGAAAGCTTGGAGTACCAGCATTTCACTTCCATCCTTGTGCCAGTTTATCCGGTGCCATTTCCAATGTCCTGTGTTCGAGTGTAAAGTGGTCATTCATTCCTCGAGCCTTTGGCACCCTCAGTGCAAACTCAAGACTTATTCTGTGCTACATTGTTCCTTTACTGGCGTGTAATGTGCAAATCTCTCTTGCAGAGGGACCCATTCGCAGTGGACTCATCTTGGCCTGTGCCTTGCCTTTATTCAAGACTCCAGTAGAAGGATCTTCAGGCGTTGCGAGCCCTTTATCAACTTACTTATCCATTTTGCCTTCAATTGCTTGCTTTTGTAAATATAATTCTTTAATTTATCCCAAGTGTTTACGTAACATTTCCTTATGAAGTAGAGCCTTCAGCTCCTAAATTCTCCCCTTTTTCTTATTTTTTTTTACGGTTTCCCTTTACTCAAGTCAGAACTCCAAGGCCAGTTAAACAGAGTTTCCGCTGCCGGCCTGTAAAATACCATAAACAGGGAAGGAAATATATATATATATATATATATATATATATATATATATATATATATATATATATATATATATATTCACGTATTTAGAAAATTCGTCCCTCCAGTCCGTTAGCTAGGAAATCAAATTTATGGCTGCTGGAGGAGACCCCACTGGGGCGGGGACAAATGTAGACGTCCTAACCCCATATCGTATGATTTTGGGGTTCCAGGAAGCTGTTAGGGAAGAAAGACCAGTCGGGGCCATAATTGGGCTGCTATGCTGACCCTTAGTCAGTCTTAACTATAAGACCTGTTTCCCTTCGACCTTTTTGCTGGTTGTTATTGCTCCTTCCAGATCTACCGATGGCCCGTGCCCATCCCTAGAAATCGAATGGGATGCCTCGGTGACCTCTCTCGTCACTCCACGTCAGACCTCCACAGCGCTAAGCTGATGCGGTTCTCCCTGTTACACTAGCCACGTGTCAGGACTTCTGCGGCCGGAATTCATCTTTTGCAAGCGAGCTCCATGCACAAATGCAATAAGAATCCTATTATCTGGCTCTTTGAGTTTTTTGCCCCTGCCCTTGTGAATCAAATAGCCTTAGACATTTAACTATCATCTTGCTACATGCAAGATGCTAAACTCATCATTATTTATCAGCCAGTCTCAATAGCAGTGATTTTCATTTGCATGTCCAAACTCTTCCAGGGCTGAGGCCCTTTTCAGATTTATTTATTTGCTATGTATAGTCTTTCTTGTATTTGCATGTGCCTTGTTTGCTGCTCAATCAGCCATTTCATATTAATTTTCTGATTCCTCAGCTTGTAAATAAATTCAATTTGAAGTTACTTGACTGGTTTGAAAGGCGGCCTTCCCATTCTCTGTTAAATAGATGTAATATCAAGGTAAGTCATCCTAGTAATTGAAACTCTGAATGACATTTGATAAACTATCTCTCTCTCTCTCTCCCACTTTCTCCTCCCTAACACCCTCTCTTCTCTCTCTTCTTCTCCTCTCACTCTCTCCCAACACATTCACTGTCATAGAATTCAACAACCTAAGGCCGTGTATTCACGACCAAGTTTACCTGTCATTTCTTCTGTCAGTTCATGGAAACTGCCGTTAAAACTTACGTGTAGAGAACAGTTTGTGGGCAGAGACAGTCCATTCACCAGAACGGATGAACTGATGGTATTACCTAAATATTTTCTGACCAACTGACAGGTAATTGCACGTGTGGACAGGTTAGCGCCAATTTCATGATAGTTTGCTGCTGTATTTCATCTGGGAAGCATCTCAGATGCTCGGATCAGAATATGAATAAATTGTGTATAGGCATTATTCATTTCACTGTTAGACCCTTCAACGCTACTTGTAGGCCATTGTAAGTCCAAATCATACACAAAAATCTAAAACAATATTTTCATGTGATACAGACAATTTGGTATAAGCCTAAGCCAATGATGTCTTTTTATGACATGTGTTACTATAATGAAAGTAAACTTCAGTGTCCAGTTCATAAAAAAAAAAATGAACCAACCCCTCAGTTCTAATTAAACTTATTCATTAATATTGTATGAGAATAGATGTCGTTTTTTAATAAGAAATATTTAGTCTATACTCTGTTATGCCTTTTTACTTCTGTCCTATTATTAAGTGAATTGCTACAAGAATTAGCCTTCCACCCCTCATCATATTAAGAAAAAAAAAAGTGTCAAAACACTTTCCTATACGGCTAACTTCAACTTGTGATAAGTATTTTTTAACATTGGTTTTATGGACATTTTTAACACAACGTAACAAATTACAACTCATTATCTTTACAATGACATCAAATTCCTGAACATGGAATTGTGTATAAAGTTACACGTATGGCATCTGTAACCTTGGTCAATTCGTACAATATTGTAATCATGAATCAAACAAAATCTTTCCCTTCTTGAAGGAATGTTAGGCAGTCAGTATTTATTATTTTGAATAAATATGCTTTGATAAAATGTAGAAGTGAATACATATCATTCCAACATATAACCATAAACAATAATTTTATTTTCCTAAATGATGGGAATACTATTCCTTACTGTGTATGATTACATCAGCAAAAGGTATGAATTGACGTGTTGTGTAAGCTTGTTCTTCCTACACAATATTGGTGATCATGTAATAAATGATGTAGGATCATGTGAAGGACCATTTTAACGCTGTACACAAAAAGGGAATGTGTTTATTCACTTGTTATATCATATAACGTCTTCAACCATATGTATGAATGGGCGGGGCAAATAATTTGCGATTATCGCGGTTGCTAGATGTCACGTATGTAAAATTAGCAGTTATTTTTCGATATATATTCCTTTTGTGGGTGCTTGCTCTTGTGAAGAAGTAGGCATTAGAGTTATGGAATCATTTGAGGTATAATGACATCATCTTAACTTCTATACTATATGCACCAAAAGTTGCCATGTTTTTGTTCCTTTTGCAGACGCTGCCTTCCACTTTTTTGCATTGTAAATAGTTGTTCTTCTCTCTATAATAATTGAGTAATAAACCTCATAGATAGCGATAGATTTTGCTCCAAAGTGTTTGAGTGATGCCTTGAGAGAGAGAGAGAGAGAGAGAGAGAGAGAGAGAGAGAGAGAGAGAGAGTGAGTTTGGTAGTGGTTTATGCTGACTGAAAGCATCACGTTTAGCCACTAATATGCATGCACGGGCCCGGCTTTGCTTACTACGGAAAGAAATTATCGATTTAGGTTTTTAATGTAGATTTTATCGAGGTAATAAACCATTATATTAATTATCATCATAAATTATGATCAAAATTCACATAAATTCTGATAAAAAATTGATGTTATAGGGAATTTATTGTTGTAGGTTAATCATACTTCTGGCAGCGCCAGAAGGAAAGGTGGAGTGTCAGGTGAAAAATGAGAATAAACCCAGAAAACTGAAGGAAAAGTTGGCGTATAAACGAAAATTTCATTTGTTTTGTCTGTGTTAGTATGTCTGTCATGGGGTAGGGGTTTGATTTTGAGTTTTGAGTTTCTGGGGTGACTTAGAGGCCGAGTGCAAAATTTTGTCAGGGTCTGTCAAGCAGTTCGGATTTCTATAGTGGACAAACAAATATACAGACACTCACTTTTATATATATAGATATATATACAGTATTTATGCCCATTTATTTGTTATGAAAACGGTAATATGTACCTAGACAATTTGCACTTTTGTAATATCATTTGTAATTTGTGTACTGAAAATTCACGAAGTTAAATCGCGTAGGCTTCAGCTATTTAATGGCGAAACATTATTTTTGTTTCTGTAGCAGAGTAGTTGTTATACATATAGAGATTGCTTTGCCTCACACCCAAAATATACAAACTCTTGTTTATGAAAAATGTAAATGGATATTTTGTATGTTTTATGAGCAGAGTAAATAAACCTCTCAGCAAATAGAAACATTCACATTAAATCTGCTTGGAGGAACAATAAAAAAAAATGAAAAAGAGCAAATGACGATTTTGCTGGATATGAGAAGAACACTGGGTTTGGTTTTGTGAGCGGGTGCTGTGACTTAAGTGAGAAAAAAAAGAATGGACGATGTGACCGCTACTTCCCCAGTGTTTACGGTGTGTTTCTGGGTACTTATGCTCTATGAGGGATTACCCTTTTCCATTTCAGAGGGAGAAATGAGGGAGAAACAAATATGAAAACAAATGTCCATTACTCTGAAATTGAAGGCAATAGTTCATATACGAGTAAATCGGCCTTAAAAACAATGCCAAGTAATGATCCCATATCATTTTTGTGTAAACTGTGTTTTGTAGCATACTTCCTGATTTATTGAAAAACCTTCTCCTAGGGTCTTTTTAATGAAAAGCACCAACCAAATTATTGACCTGACATGCTTGGGGTACCTAAAAATACGAAAAGGAAAAAATGGGGAATTTTTATAATTGCTCAATCATAGCTAGTAACTCTGCTATTATAAGACCAAGCCAACCCATGCTTCTGGTGATATGTCATCCTTTTGTATAATAACAGTAATAATAAATCTATTTAACGGATGGGAATTCAGTCCAGGTGAAAACGTTTGGAATTATCTAAGTTATTCCAGAGTAAAGTGTGGCAAACAATAAAAATAATATTAAGGATAAAACGAACATTTTAAGTCATAACAGCATTGAAACGAATAAACTAAGTAAACGGAAGAAGGAATTCGAAGAGAGACTCTTGAGGGACAGAGTGGTACATAATTCGAAGATAAAAAGTTTGTTTTGAAATATTGTCCTTTGATAAATCTTTTCTTAAGAGAAAAAATTATGCTTTTGAAACCTTTTCGATGTGCTTCGTTTTTTTTTTTACCCGATAAAGGAAACTTATCAGTCAAAACAGGTTAGCTTAGACCGCTTCAGCTCTAGTATTATTTATCCCAACGTCAAAACCGAACTTTGTTCCAAAATTACTGGTCTTCAGTTTTCTTTTTCTTTCATTTTTCAAGTCGCTTTGTCAGAGTAAACGTTATCCTGCATCATTATTCGATTAGATTGTCGAAAATTTGGTTTTGGTAAGTACAAAAATATATGTGCCTAAACTACATTTTTGGATGTTAAGTATGCCTACCCCCGCATTGTTCTTCCATGGGCCAGAGTCATAAAACAAGGAACCTTTTCAGCAGCAATGAGAACTGTGTTGAGCGACTTTACGGTTTGGAGTGGAAGCCTGACATTCAACTCGCCAGATTTTAAAGTCTTCGCGCCGCATTCCTTGTTTTTAAAATCATTGTTTACTTAACCACGGTGCTCCTGCATCAGTGCTTGCACTGCTTCACTTCCACTTAAATTTAGTTAAACTCAAATTCTTTGTGCAAAGTTGGCCCTCTTGCTTCTGCTCGTCATGGTCAGCGTCGTTTTGTCCCCGTGTTTTGTCCGATTCACACTTTTTCGTTTATTTTCTCAAATCACTGCTCTAAATATTTCATCAGATGTATTGATTTTATAGTCTCTTTTTATTCACTTGTATGTGTTGTTGGCTGCTGTGATTATGAAAACATGATGCAGATTAGTTGTCTTACAACTAAATTTTCATTTACAAAAAAAGTTGTCATGCTTATATATATAAAAGCATGACAACTTTTTCATGATCTTACTTTTATAAATAAAAATCTAGTTATAAGACTTCTGATTAGCCTTATGTTTACTTAATCACAACAGCCAATGTATAAGATATATATATATATATATATATATATATATATATATATATATGTGTGTGTGTGTGTGTGTGTGTGTGTGTGTGTGTGTGTATGCTGGTGATGGCAGTCGTGCGTTTCTTATAACGCTGGTAATTCGATCAATTAAGGTTACGCAATGCTGGGTCTGATCAGTATTGGCTGAGTGACTGCCAAAAGGAGCCGTGTATGTATATTATATATATATATATATATATATATATATATATATATATATATATATATATATATATATAAATACATATATATATATGTATGTATATATATATATATATATATATATATATATATATACATATATATATATGTATGTATATATATATATATATATATATATATATATATATATATATATATATATATATATATATATATATTTATTTATATGTATACATATATATATATGCATAAATATACATACATACATACACACATAGCCTACATATATATTCAGTATATATATATATATATATATATATATATATATATATATATATATATATATATATATATATATATATATATATATATATATATATATATATATATATATATATATATATATATTCAGGCACTAGCGTATTTCTTGTAATGACCAACTTACTATTTGCAAGGTAATTTATGCAATATTTAGTATACCCATATTCTTGTTTATATATATATATATATATATATATATATATATATATATATATATATATATATATATATATATATATTTCATTTTTCATGCCTTTGAAGGCTGAAATGATAAGCGACTTCTTGGGGAAATTCTCCACAAAGAGCGTGGTGTTACGTGGCTTGGAGTAGGATGCTCCGTGGCACTGGTATCTATAATTATACTCAGGGGCCTTGCCTTCCACCACGCAGTTCAAGGCCTGCTCGAATGAATGAATTATGGAATGTAAGCTATACTGCTAAGCACTCGGCGTTTTCAGCCGCTCAGCTTTTTAGACTGTGAAACCAGGGACTTGGAGTCGTGGGACAATAAGATAAAAATATCTAGAAAATAAATAAGGTGAAGTTCAAGGATCCCAAGGTGAAACTGGGAGAATACCCACAGTAAGATAGATGAAATGAAGCGGGAATGGGGGTAAAGTAAAAGACTAAAAAGTGGGTGTAGCTGGGGGCCGAGGGAATGCCATGAACACCACATCTGAAGATCAGGGAAATCTCTTTATTACTGAATCCATCAGGTAGGCTGTATAGCAGGCTTGTCCGTTTACACTAGAAAGTTCTGGCGGGAGTCACACCATTTTAGCAGGAACTGACTTCAGAAGTGTTTGTGTAACTTACAAATCTAATATAATTTTTATATAAAATAATAACATGGGGAATCCTCAAGACAAAAGAAAACACCGAGGAACTGAAAAATCCTCAATAGACAAGAACCATTGTAAATTACAACGGATTAGCCAAACCACTTTACTTCAGAGCTGAGTAATGCTAAGTTCACACATTCACGTATCAAGGCACGCATGTGCACGCACAGCCGGAATTAGTGAAACTTGCGCATACGCGAGAAAATAGGCCCCGCCCAACTGGATACGTGTCACGGGACGATGTGCGTGATGCATGCGATTATAGCGCGCCGCAAATGTAAGCACTGCGTAAGGGTGACGTGGACGCTGACGAACAAGCGGCGCGCAGGCAGAAGTAGTGCGTGGCAGAGCACGTAACACCAACGACGTATACCGTATGTGTTACGTTCTGCGTAACTGAGTTACGCAAACGTCACGTTGGCCCCACGTACTGCGGGGTTAAACCCCAGCTATATAAAGGCCGGCAGCTGCACATGTGAGCTAGTCAATGCTGTAATACCACAGCGACAAGACATACTACCAACGTGCTGAAGCAACATGGACAACATAGCTGAAATGCGTCAACTCATAGCTATAGCACGACGGATAGACCAGAATTGTTGCCACTTGTCATTGAGTATGTGCACGTCATGTTATTGCTGGAGCTTGTAAGGATTGCTGCAAAGCACTTAGGGCAGAAAAAAAGGCGCCCAAGGAGGGTGTGGGCGTGGCCGTACCTGCAGAAAAGGATGGAGCAACGTCATTATGACAACCTGATGGCGGAGTTGTCAACCGAAGCCCCAGAGCTGTACAGAAATTTTACCCGGATTGACAAGGACCTCTTCAATGAAATTGTTGAACGGGTCACACCCCACATTCAGAAGAAAGTGACATTCTGGAGGAAACCCATTGAGCCAGGCCTACGTGTTGCTATCACTCTACGCTTCCTCGCTACAGGTGATTCATACAAGAGTCTGCAATATTCGTTCCGGGTAGCCCACAACACCATTAGTCTCATCGTACCAGAGACCTGCAGGGCCATTGTTGCTACCTTCGGGGATGAGGAACTGCAGGTACCACAAACACCTGAAGCGTGGCAGGAGGTTGCACGGGGTTTTGAGGAACGGTGGAACTTCCCGCACGTAATTGGAGCTATATATGGGAAGCACATTAGGCTCCGTAACCCTCCCAAGGGCGGTGCGCATTACTTCAACTACAAGAAGTTCTACTCCATGGTATTACTTGCAGTTGCTGATGCTTCATACAAGTTCCTGTACGTCGACGTGGGAGCCATTGGGTCAGAGTCAGATGGTGGTGTATTTGCCCAGACCCGACTGGCAGAAATGCTGTTGCAAGAGGAAGCAAATCTTCCCCAACCGGATGCCCTGCCAGGTCAACCTAATGGATCTCCTGTGCCCTACTTCCTAGTTGGCGATGATGCCTTCCCCCTGAGGAATTACCTTATGAAGCCCTACCCCAAAAGAGGACTTAGCAAGGAGGAACGGATTTACAACTACAGGTTAAGTAGGGCACGCAGGACGGTGGAGAACGCCTTTGGGATTCTGGCAAACAGATTCCGAGTATTCCACACTGCAATATGCTTGAAGCCTGACCATATAGAGCCATTAGTGATGTCCGCATGTGTTCTGCACAATATGATCATAAGAAGAAATGCACGAAGACAAGAAGGAGATCAGGAGCACCCCGTCACACATGCTGTCATCCCTGGTAGCTGGAGGAGTGACCCGTCCTTAGGAGCAGCCCTTCCAACCGTGACTGGCAACACTGCAATGAGGGATGCAAAGGAACAGCGTAACTTGCTGAAGGAATACTTTTCATCGGCTGAAGGCTCCGTGCACTGGCAGGAGAACATGATTTAGCTCTCATGCATACCTGATTGTTGTAATTACTTAAATGTCTGTTCCTGCATATATTTTGGACTTATTTAAAATTCAATAATGTATCAATTCAGTATTATTTTGCCCTGTGCATTTGTGTACTTTTGTTTGTTTTAGTTGATTTAAGAAAAGATATTGCTCAAATCTATGATATATTACTCTCATCAATACTTGGTAATTGGGAAGAGGATAGAGCGGGACATGACTTTGCAAATTTATGTTTAATCAATATGAAACAAACATACATATAAATAAAAGAAAGAAGATGTAGTTATTTTGCCCTTTTTAATAATTTCTTAACATGGAATCTATTCTGATATGATAATTCTATCATTTTTGAAAGTACCTTCTCTTAACATTGTTTCTATTCTGTTCCTGTATTTATTTTGGACTTATTTATAAATCAATAATGTATCAATTTAGGATTATTTTGCCCTGTGCATTTGTGTACTTCCGTTTATTTTAGTTGATTTAATAAAAGATATTGTTCAAATCCATGATATATTACTCTCATCAATACTTGGTAAATGGGAAGAGGATAGAGCGGGCCATGACATTGCAAATGCATGTTTAATAAATATGAAACAAACATATATATAAATAAAAGAAAGAAGATGTAGTTATTTTGCCCTTTTTAATAATTTCTTAACATGGAATCTATTCTGATATGATAATTCTATCATTTTTGAAAGTACCTTCTCTTAACATTGTTTCTATTCTGATATGATAATTCTATCATTTTGAAAGTACCTTCTCTTAACATTGTTTTTATTCTGAGGTGATAATTCTATGTTCTTGAAAGTACCTGCTCTTAGCATTTACATTGTTGATATTCTGATATGAAAATTCTATCTTTTGAAACTACCTTCTCCTGATATTTGTGACATTTTATATGACTTGCTAATATTTGGCCTGTTGTCATTTTGCTTCTGTGCACATATGTTACATAAAGTATTTTGAACTTATTTCAAAGTCAATAATGAAATGTTAGTGTATTCGGGTTCATTTTGCCTTCTTTATTTGTGTACTTGTATTATAGCTACTTCATTGAATACATGATATTTGAGCAGAGGTTAGAGCTAGACATGATATTGCAAAATATATTTATTTAATATAAAATAGAAACATACACATACATAAAAGCAAAAGGAAAAACAACAGTATATACATTAGCTCTGTAAATTGTTAAGGAATGTCGTGTCAAGCGACAGGTTGCTGAGGTCTTTTGGTGTGGATGTCACCAACTGTGCTTGCAGGAGTGCCAGCTGCTGTGCAGTGAGTGCCCGCTGCTGCTGCGATGCCGACAGGCTGGTAGGAACTGCAGGTGCCTGACACTCTGCTGTCACTGCCATGGTGTGGGTCATCATGGCCTCGACGGCACCGTGGAGCCCTCTTTGGTGGCACGGATGTACCTTTGAATGGCACCAAGCACCTCCATTTTCAGGTGCAGGCCCAGCTGTTCTGACACCTGTGCGCACTCATCCTCGACCTCTTGAAAGAACTTCCTCCAGTAGAGGACGCGGGGGTTACGAGGAGGTGGGTCGACAGTCGTCAGCATATCGTCCCGGAGGGCCTCTGCCCTCGTGAAGGCGACGTCGAACAGCTCGGAAACTTGGTGTTTCCGAGCCTTGGTTGTTGCTCGATCAACCGGAGAGGGCGTGGGCGTCGGTGTCGGGCCACCAGAAGAAACATGAGCAGGCAGGTCCAGAACTTGGGCAGGGAGGGCGGCAGCAGGGAGGGTGGCAGCAGCACAGGCAGCCTGTAAAAAGAGGAGCGACATATATGAGAACATGGTATAAAATGTACATTGAATGCATGGAAACTATGTAATAACATTATATTCAGTAATAATTATGCATGGAAACACATTAAAACAAACATACCATGGGAAGTCCCAACACCTTTGGCTTCCTTTGACGCACAATGTGTGGCTTCAGGAAGTGGAAAATGTTGAGATCCATTTCTCCCGGTCCGTCAGCCATCTGCCCGCCCCTTGGCCACTCTTCTCCGCCGTAAGCCGCCCAAAACGACTCCTGAGGACGTAAACCACGTCCTCAGTTCATGGCCACTCACGGGAGGAACAAGTGACTGGCCCTTCTCTTCGAAGGCCCTCCACACCTTGGCCTTATCCTTGTAGGCTGTGAGGCCCTTGTTATAGATGAACTCGGCCTCGGTCTCCAGCCACTCGCCAACTAGCCTCTCATTTTCCTCCGAAAGGATCACTGACGGGTTCTTCTTGCGGCCTCCTGTAGGGCCATCTCCATCAGGAGTGCTTTTCGGTGTCGGCGTCGGCATCCCCCTCGTGGGCGTTGTCGTCGGTGGCGGCGCGGGTCGCTCGTAGGCGAGGGCAAGGTCCTCTTCCTCCTCCTCTAGGTCGCTCTCCGTCACGAGCTCGTCAGCCTCGAGCTGCAGCACAACAGCATCGCTGCCTGAAGGGGGACCATCAGCTTGAGGAGGCTTTGCGAGGGGCAACTCCAGCTGCCAGGGCTCCTGGAGTTCTCAGGGCCCCTTTCCTGGTCCTCTTCAGCATGGGTCCTTTGGGCATCTTGGCTGCTGCAGTGGACGGCGAAGACGGAGGCGCTGAGGAGATAGCAACAGGATGCTGGCCGGAGAAGCACTGACCTGGAAGTGCGCCGCCTGCCCCTTTATCCCAGGTCAAAGCGTTGCCACATCCACGCGGTTGCGGGGGTGCGGCAGCGTTGCCGCGTCTACTCCCACGCCATTCTGACAGCCACACAGTGCCCTGGGGCAGCGTGTGCCCCAGGTAACGGCGTGGCAGCTGCGCTGGTCAGCCCGCGGGTGGCGTCACGCTGCGGTCGGGCCACGCTACCTGACAGTTGACCTGGCCACCCCGCAGGGTTTCGAGCAGGCCGAAAGGTTCCTGCCCCCGCGCACGGCCAGGTGGTCCGTAACGGTCGCGCGCATGCATGCCGCATTTACACAGTACTTACGGTACATTTACGTTGTGTTTGCGTTGTTTTTACGTACTCTCTGGCTCCGCCCGTTCGTGGCTGTGCGTGGGCATGCGTGCCTTGATACGTGAATGTGTGAACGTAGCATAGAAAAAGAATGCAGGCATATCTCCAGAAAACCATATATATATATATATATATATATATATATATATATATATATATATATATATATATATATATATATATATATATATATATATATATATATATTATATATTATATATTATATATGTATATATATATATATATATATATATATATATATTATAAATATATATAATATTATATATATATTTATATATATACAGTATATTCATATATATATATATTATATATATATATATATATATATATATATATATATATATATATATATATATATATATATATATATTGTATATTGTATATATATATTATATATATATATATATATATATATATATATATTTATATATATATATATATATATATATATATATATATATATATATATATATATATAATATAGTCAGTACAAATTTAAAAGCTACCCACAAGGAGGATGAAAGAGGATATATACAATGATTAATTGATGTGACTGACCTAGTTACCATAAAAGTGAAGACTAGGAGGCTTTCTCAATGAGAAAGCCTTAGAACAAATGGTAAAAACAACCTCATCTGGAACAGTATATTTTTTCATATAATTAATGTGTGCACAATTAAAAATATCTCTCAGAAGGAAAGTCATAGACTATTTTTACGGCCTCTGAATGGTCCAATCCACCCAGGTCTTAGGGCTCTAAAGGCACCAAATTTAGTTTCAGGGGATTAAAATATCTACAATGAACCGAGATTAGGTCACTCCTTTGTAAATTAACTTTCCTTTTCTGACAAGCATTTCAGCGTTTGACATATTCCTTTGATTAAGAAAGCATATTTACCCAATAATATAAACTATTGAATTTAGTACAGGTTCTAAAAAATTCTGGATGAGCTGTCGATCGGTTATCATGATCCAGTTGAATTGCTTTAGGTCCTCTTGAGGTATCACAAGTTCATGAATAAATCAGGTATTCTAGCCCTTACAGCACACTAGAAATCTGTTCAGTTCTGTTGAAGAAATACAGGTAATATTTTGCAAGTGCACAACCACAACACTTCTGTTCTTTCGGTCGTTCACTACGCCACTTGTACATACGGTTTGGCTTTGTTTACCTTTTGAATATATAGGTCAGTTGCAAGTGGCCAGAAAATACAATAAATTTGCACTCAGGTATAAGCATTAAATTCTTTCACCTATTGCTATTACTGCCAAAACTTCCAGATCTGTAGCACTATAGTGCATCTCTGGTCCTTTCACTTTTCTAAATATGCTGTTAAGTGAATTATACTTTTATCATCCTGCTGCATTTAAACTTCTTCTATGGCAACTTGGTTGACATCATCAGTGAATTTCAAACTGTTTTGTGAAATCTGGTCTTTAAGGATTGGTGCATCACATGAGATGCAGTATGCATTCAAACTGTAGCTCATGTGATGAAGCCTCTTGTTCCTCATCTCACAAAATGGCACATCTTACCCGTGTTAATTAATGGAGCAGGAAAAGCTTTGTTTTAAGTCTCTTGAAATATCCTGCAGCACTAAAAAATGTTTTCCTTCCTTTAAATTTTTTTAACTAGGTCAGCTAGAAACTGGAAGGTGAAATCAAAACTAATGAATTTAAATTGCTGAACAAAAATTCATATTTTCCTTTAATACGTTTAAAACTAGCTTTTTGCAAAAGCAACATTGGTGTGTGCAACAAATGCAGATGTCAGAACTACATTAATTAACCTTTGTAAAATACTGGGCACTCTTTGAAGCCCAAAAGAGTTCAAGATGAAATATTTTCGTTCCACTTGAAAAGACAGTTTTAGGACGATCCTGTCCTGCAAAACGGATAGTCTAGTAGGCTAGGCTAGCATCAAGTGTCGAAAAATAAGATCCAAATCTATCACAAGCTCCTCCGTTCTTGGCAAAGGATATATAAATCACTAGTAGTGTGTTCTTTTAGATTTTTAAATTCAGTTCATAAGCTAATATCTTTACCACATTTCTTTGCAAAAACTACTGGATTAGGCAGAGAATCTTACTATGTTGATTAGGTACTTTGCCAGTTGAATACCTATCATCAGAGAATCGATCACTAAATTCATACAAAATTTGCTACAGTTTTTCCTGTTGACCTGTGTCCAAATATCCCAGTTCTACTCATGAATGATCATGCACACCAGTCTCCTCTAACTTGAGAATCCTAACTCTGTTTTTTCAACTAGAAATAAACTATGAGAAGCATTTAATACCTGAATCAGTATGTAGCTACTAGCAGCTTCAAATACTGATCCCCCTCGATGTGGGACCACCTTGACGTGGTGACGGGGCTCTTGAACCAAAGGAATTTGTTCCCGGGTTTGAGTCCAAGAGTCTCATATATTAATATATACTTGTTTGGATTCATTTTTGTGGAACTTTCTACTTTTGCTAAAATGTATTGGGCCTGTTAAATAAGAAAAGGCGTCATAGCTGCGATTGGGTTTATATCCGAAGCTAAGTAGTGAGAACTGTGGTAGGACCATCAACTACCCGATAATGTTCGGGCCTGAGAGTTATTAGATCGATAGCTCAAAGGCGGAACTGTTCTTTAGGCTGGACCACGGCTTTCAGGGGGTTCTGGTTCTGGGGATAGGACTCTCAGGCATCCTAGCCGGTTTGCCCATAATGTGATTAGGGTGGGGATGATAGTATTCTCGTAATACCTTCGGTCCTAGCAAGCGGGTCTAGCTTACACTTGGGCCACTCTAATCATGTTGTACCACCCCCTGTCGGGTAGGGCAGGGACCTGGACATTTGGGAGTCGGCTCTCACTTGTGCCATTGGTGGAAGAATAAACTTCATAAAAGGCTAATGATATCTTTTTAAAGTTTTCGGGTTTAATTTTTCCTTTTTTTTTACCTCAAATCTTTATGACAAGTAGAAATAAAGATTCGAGTACCCCTGGGCCCTTTGATGGTAGTGACTCGGCACAGTTCTCTGGAAAAATCAAATAAAATTCCTAATGTAATTAATCTGGAACCCTATGCTCCAGTACAAAGCAAACCAAAAAAAGCAAATATCTTGAGCCAACCTTGACTCACTTCGACTTCCTCTTTGGAAGTGGAAGTTGGTTACGATTCCTGACCTTAGAAACAGAGAAGAAAATATGAGCATTGAAATTAGAAAACTTCCTGTTGAATCGACATTCAACTACTGAAATGTCATTCAAACAAATAAATGATCAGATGTGGTTGATAGAAACCACAGCAAAAAATCAGTCAGAAAATTGCTTAACTATAAAAAATATTGACAATATAAAGGTACATATAAAAAAACATGACAATATGAACAGTGTACAGGGTACCATAGTACTCCCTGATAATGATGAAGAACCAATAGAAAAGAATATATTGCTGGATTCCCTTGAAAAAAGCTACAACAATGTACAGGATTGCGAAATATACGACATAGCCAGTAGGCGGAGTAATGGAAAAACACTGAGAATAGCAAAGATAAAATGTGAAGGCCATGAAAAAATTAAAACCATGGGTCAAAGCAGAGAATTGACACCGTATGTTCCAAAACTACTACAAAAATTGCGTTAATAAATCTATATGTGCATAATGTGGATCTGACAAACATACCACACATTGGAGGTGTGGTGAACCGAAATGCGTTAACTGTGGGCAAAATCACCATGCAAGATCTAAGGAGTGTATTTATTATGTATACAATGCAGAATTAAAATTACTTCAGGAAAGGACAGAAATGCCTATAAAAGAGGCCAAATTAGAATTAAAAGTTAGAGGAGTGCATGATCCCGCTAGGAAACGAACGTTTTCTACTGTAATTAGATCAAACAATGAAACAAAAATGGAAATAGATAAGAGTAACAAAACCCTGATAGATCAATCTCAAAGAAAAATAACCACTTTACAAGAAGAAACCAATATAGCAAAGAACCAAGAAAAGTATACACATATTTGTAGAAACTCATTTGAGATGTTAAGAGAAATGGAAACACTAGAAGATAATACAAGCACCACGGAAATATTAGAAGATAGTTAAGATGAATTAGAAGCAAAAGAAAAAAAAGAGGTCTTTAGAGACAACTCCACCCAAGACAAACAAAAAACCAACTATTATTAGAGATACATCCATTAAAATAAAGGCGGGAGACCCGAAGAAAGAACATAAACCAAAAAATGATGAGAATATACCTTTGTCTCCTAAAGTAATAATAAAAAAGGAAACAGATACCTAGAACATCAAAGAAATAGTAGAGGAACAAACCATTAACAAGAATGATTATATGATGGGAGAAGAGATTACTCCATCACCAGTAATAGGTGCAGCAAGAGTAAACGAAGAAACGACACATGAAAACTCTTGTGGATGTAATGAATGTTTAATTGAACTGTGCAACAAAAACAAAAGCATAACAAAGGACAGTTTATCAAACAATATACGAAATTTTATAAGATACAGAAATAAAGAAACTAAATTTACTAGTTTAGACACTCATGAAAAGGGCTGTATGTGCATTGGACACAATGTCTTATAAGGAAAAACAAATAAATGTTGTAAATAGAATTTTAGAAAAAATGCAAATTGATTACATTTGGGAGAAATACAACGATTACTAAGGGAATATGAACCAGTGATACTATGTTTACAACATGTCAACAAAACAATATCAACGATAGGTAAATATACCTTAGTATCTACATCTAGAGAAGAAGGAAATTTACGTACTGCTGCATATATACATAGCAAAGTATGTTATGACAGAGTACCTGTAAACTTTACTGACTTGCAAATATCAAGTTTTAAAACACGAATAAAAAACTATAATTACATAATTTATAATTTATACAACCAACCTAATAAAAATTACGACACTGATAAACTTAGAGATTTACTAAATAATACCAAGGAACCTACATTAATAGTAGGTAATTTTAATGCTCACAACCCAATATGGGACTGTAATTGTACAAACTCAAAAAGAGCAGGTAGTAAAATAGAAGAGTTCATGGATTCAAATGGCATGTGCTGTATAAATGATGACGAAATTAGCACATATTTTTCAAAAGCGCATTGAACAATTTCCTCAGTAGACTTAACTCTATGTACAAGAAGTATAGCTGACAGATTAGACTGGAATACAGTTGATGACTTTCACATTAGTGATCATTTCCCAATATTAATTTCCTTATTACAAAATAATCCTGCAAAACATCCCCCTCAATATAACATTTATAAAGCAGATTGGGAGCGATATGAAATGCCCACTAGAAATATCCCACTATTTGAATATTTAAAAGACCATAATGAAACTAATAAATTTATTGTTGATTTCATTAAAAATGCTGCTATAAAGCAATACCAAAATCAAAACCCTATCCAACAAAACACAAAGTTCCATGGTGGTCCAATAAGTTAACAGAGTTAATAAATATAAAACACTCAATAGGGAGATGATTAGATAATTTGAATAGAAAGTTCAGTAAAATGAATAACACATTACCGATATTAGAAGGAACTTTACAAAAAAAATGACTATATTATTGCTAGAGACTGATACACTAAAACCTGCATACAACAAAATATCTGCAAAATTAAAAAAGAAGTAATTCAAAGAAGAATCATTTCATGGAGGAAATACGTATCAGATCTCTCTAATACTACTCGCATACAAAAAATATGGGAAAAATTCAGGATAATAAATGGTACCCATGTTAAACCACCTAAACGTACCATATGAAAAGAACACCTGATCCAAAAGAAATAACAATAAATTTTGAAACAATAGAAGGTATATATTTTAATGGAAAACTTAATATATCAGAATTGGAATATGCTCTCTCAATCAGCAACAAATGTGCTCCTGGAGGTGACAATATTTGTTTTGAGGTGATCTGCCACTTAGCACCTTTGGCAAAGTCATACTTATTAGAGTTTTATAATCATTTATGGCTTCGAAATTTATTTCCAGATGATTGCCGTAAAGCTATAACAATTCCTAACCCCAAACCTGGAAAGGATCACAGTAATGTAAATAATTACAGACCAGTTTCTTTAACAAGCTGCTTATGCAAATTGTTAGAGAAAATGGTTAATGCTCGACTAACATGGCACATTCGAGAAAACAAAATTTTGACTCCCATTCAGTTCGGGTCACAGTATTACAGATCTACATTAGATTCTCTCTGTAACTTAGAAGGCCATATACGTAGAGGGTTTGAATGAAAACAAATTACTGTAGCTGTCTTTTTTGACATTGAAAAAGCATATGATACTACATGGAGGTATGCTATATTAAAAATTTTACAAAACAACAACATCCGCGGATATTTACCTAGGTTTATACAAAACTCTTTGACGAATCGCAGTTTTCAGGTGAGAATTGATGTTCTGTCTAGAACATTTTCACTTGAAAATGGTGTTCCACAGGGAAACGTCCTTAGTGGCAGACTGTTTACTTTAGCAATTAATGATATCAGTAATAATCTACCTATTGGCATTAAAACTAACTTTATATGGATGATTTTGCCATATATTATTCAGCTTCTCAAATGGAACATGCAGAACGAATCATTAATAAAAGCACAGTAAAAATAGATGAATGGACCTCATCTGTAGGCTTTCAATTTTCCATAGATATAACGCAAGCAATCATGTTTTATAAAAAATAAATAGTGGAAAAAAGGTGAAGAAATAGATTTAAAAATCAGAAACCATAGTATACCAATTGGCCAAACAGCAAAATTTTTGGGCTTAGTATTCGATATTCACTTGAACTGGAAAGCCCACATGACATATATAAAATCAAAATGTAAAAGAGCATTAAATCAAATTAAAAAACTGTCGAACACTACTTGGGAAGCTGATAGACATACCCTTACTGCACTGTATAAAGCAACAGTTCTGTCTATCATTGATTATGGAAGTGAAGTATATGGCTCAGCATCTGACGCAGCGCTGAAAATGTCAGACCCTGTTCACAGTGAAGGCCTTAGAATATGTTCAGGAGCCTTTAGATCATCACCAAAACCGTCTTTACAAGTTGAATGTGGTGAACTACCTCTGTTTCTCCATAGAGAGCTAGTAACAATGAAAAGTGCTCTAAGAATTCAGACAAGTGATTCCCCAACAAAAAAATTATTTAAATTAAGAGATGTATTTATAAATAACCATCCTCCACCTTTCCCTATTAGAGCTAGAAGATTGTTTGATTCACTGAATATACGTATACAAGTACCTTTAATAGTAAATCACCTCCTCCTTCGACAATGAATTAAATGAGAATTTGTACACACCTGAAATATTTATCAAAAAGTTACTCATATACACCAGAACACCATAGACAATATACAATAGAGTATATAAATCGAAAAGGTCCACATTAACGCAATATATACAGTACAGAAGGATCTAAATCAGAGCACGGAGTAGGATATGCTGCAGTGTCCAAAGACAAAACTTATCAGTTCTCTCTACATAATAATGCTTCAATATTCATAGCAGAATTGTGTACAATTGTGTCAACTATAAACATGATTAAAGAAACATCATTCAATAATTTTGTGATCTTTAGTGTCTCGAGAAGTGCTATAGAAGCTATTCAGAGTTACAAATCAAAAAATAATATTGTTCAACAAATTAAATTATTTCTCCATAACTATATAATAATGGAAAAAAATGTAGAAATATGTTGGATCCCTGCCCATGTAGGGATCAAAGTAAATGAAGAGGCAGATAAAGCAGCCAAGGAAGCAACCCACATGACAATATCAAAATTGAATATCCCTGTTACTGATTATCTAACACACATAAAGGTGGGCATCATAAATAAATGGGAATATATATGGAGTGAAGAACCTGAAAATAATAAATTAAAGCAAATAAACCTGTTGAAAAATGGGGTTCATCATATCAGAGAGAGAGACATGCACAAGCAATTCTAACACGTCTCAGAATAGGCCATACTTGTCTGACACATGGACACTTGATGAGCAGCCCACGTGGCCCGGCTCCTGAGTGCTCAGAGTGCCAGGTGATAATAACGGTCAGACATGTATTGTGTGAGTGTCCGAAGTATGACCAACAGCGACTGCCAACTTATAGAAATAATCAGTGAACGAAATTTTGTCAGAATCTTTTACATTTTCAGTCGTTCCGATTTTGTTGTTCATGAGGAACTGTGGTTTAATTAATAAAATATAAAAATAAGTAAATAATAAAAGCACGAAAGCCCTCATACCATTTGTTGCAGTAAATTAAAAAATTTTATAATATTACTTAACTTATTATGAATTTTAATATACCTTTTTAGTGTGGATGCATGAGCAAATGTATTTATTGTGTGTATGTGTTACAATATGAGAATGTGTGCGTATATGGTATTTTATTCTAATCCTTCGGGCCAGCCCTATGAGAGCTGAAAGCCAGCTCAGTGGTCTGGTTAAACTATTTTAATACTACTACTATTTCAAATACCGATCTAGCAGTGATCAGTGATTAGAAACTGTCAACCCATTAGGTAATGAAGAACAAAAAAGCAATTCACAAACCTGAGAGAATTTGAAGGACAAGTTATATTATCAAATGCCTGAGCAAAATGAGGCTTATCATCTTCCTTATACAGTTTCTTAGAATACAGTGAAGATGAATGAAATTCTTCTGTCTTAACATTCATTTTCTAAGCTTAAAAGGGGAAGCGTTGGAATTTCTACTGTATAAGACACGCTTTAATCAAATCTCCTTCAGAAGTCAATGCCACAACTTCATGTCTCCTCATTTGATCGTATTCAGCGCTGAACATCGTACACCTGATAGTGCTTTACTACTTTCTGAAGTACTCAAAATATTCAATTATGAAATAACTAAATACTTTATTCTATTATCCTACCAGACCATATTTCTACTAAAAGCCCACCATGTTTGAAGTTATAATGCAAGATATTATAATTTGCTTTAATTGCCCAATTTTTTATTAGCTCATTTGGGAAATAGCTTGCTACTTATTCTGAAACAGAAAACAACACTAGAGAAGACCAGCACTCACATCGTTCAGGTTTCTTCCAGCACTTAGAAGCTACTTGCCCTATTTTCTGACGAAAATTAAACTCCTTTGCTTTTGGCACACAACGAAGTTACTTAAGGATTTGCATTGTCTACTGAGAAAGGTTTGATAAGCAATTTTCTCCAATTTTGTTCTGTGTTTAAAAACATGAGTTGCTACTCCAACCAAATCCTGCATATTTGTATTCTTATAATATGCTAAGTGCTCTCTCATCCAACGAGGTAGTTCTTCCAAAAATACACTCTTTGTTAGGTCGCTGGGATCACCTATCATAATGAGTAATCTCAGGCTTCATGAAACTTTAACCTTCAGTTTCAAGATGATAGAGTTGAAAAGTTGATTTGGTCATAATTTCTTGCTACACAGATACAGAAAAAATAAAGTACTTCGAAATTTGTTCCCAACATCTTATTTGAAAACTTCCAAGATTTTAATGTCATAAAAAAATAAAAGAATCAACAATAAGGCTTGTTATTCCCTCACATACTCTAGCACGACGAATAAGTAATTCATTATTGCAAAAGGTAACAAATTATTGTTTACCTTAACCAATGTTCAGCCACTTGTTATGTTGCAATAGATCACTAGAACAGACACAGGAATGAATTCCCCCTGTACTGCAACAATAGCATTCAAATTATTAAAAACTCTACTGCGTTATTTACTACACTTTTCAGCAACCCCAGTTCTTCTTGTAAATGACGGTGGTTGTCCAGTCACCAGATGGAATCTTTCTGTCATCACTCTATATAATTTGAAAATGAAGCAATACAACACAGATATACATAAATCTAGGACATGGCACTTTATAAGAGAAACAATAATAAATGATCATGTTTAAAACTGTAAGCTACGTAGCAATAAAGAAAAACAATGGCGCTATATTAAAGAGAATAACACCGATGACATGTACTGTATATTAACATGCAAAAAGTCTTATGACAAGCGAACAGTTACATATTTAAAGTAGTTTTTATTCAGCACGCTGGTTTACTAAATTTAACAAAGAGCTAAATTTAGGATTATATATACGTAGTATATTTTGTCATATTACTTAACAAATTATGAAATTATGTTAAAGAGGAATATGCAGTCACAACTTTAGGATAATTATTTACAAGAAATTCAGTAGGCATAATGGTATACCATATGCAAGTAGAAAACATGAACACATTTGGGTATCCATATGTCAAAGGAAGTAGCAGTTGAATATACCTATTAAGTAGTGTTTGAGTGAAATATTCTAAAACTGCTAGAAAAACACAGGTCAGTGAAGAGACCCATTCCACTATGTCTTATCGTCAACTGGTACCCTATCAAAAAGCTACTGTGTATATTTTGAAACAGCTGCTTTGGCCGGTGCTTTCATTCAAGGTGATGGAAGTCCCACAGTTGACATCGGCTGTCAAGATAGTCAATCATAGTCATTGCTCCAAGTAACAAGAGAAAACTACAGTACATGTTAATCCCAGGTTAACAAGATGTGTTAGACCACCTAAAACTAAATGAACAAACTACGCTAAACAAATGTAAAATAAGAAACAATTTAATCGAGAAAGATTCCTACACCTGCAAGTAATTTGACACCAAGAGGCGAAACTACTTCAGCTGATTCAAATTAAAAGTTACTGAAGGGAAGCAGATAATTAAATGTAAACGATGTGGAGCATCATTCAGAATAATTAAAGTACTAAATTAATATAACGCATATTTCTGTACCTAAAAGGCCTGCGGATATGGTAGAATCATTGGAAATTTTAGCTCATTAAATCGTGAGCTATTTGCAAATGGCTCACGATTGAATGAGTTTCTAGAATTGTGACTCGATAAGCTTCAACTATACTGTTGTGGAAATCATATGAACAACGAATAAAGAACATAACCACGGTGAAAACAGTAAACTCCTTTATCTGCTTGAGTCTTGTCCTACTATCCATTTCAGGGACAGCGAGTCATCGTTTTTCTCAAATATCTTTCAAACTAATTATTTGACCGAAGTGGTATTTTGACACAGTGTACAAGACACCTCCCGCTAATTTTTGGTAATATAGTGCATTGTCAAATGATGTTAGTTAAGGCGTTTACTCTTGACTTACATGGTGTTACCAAGCATCGCCAAACTATGCATTTGAACGTCCTTTACTCCCATCCCGTCCCTTCCTCTCCCTTCCTCTCCTCATCCCTCCCTCAACTCACTTTACTGGCCTTCCCATCTCCGCGTTTTCTTTCCTGTCTGTGGGGGATAGCGGACGTTCGATTGCATAGATTAGTCCTGTTGGCTCATGCGACTTTGCCTTTAAAAGTCAAGAGTAAACGCCTTAACTAACACCATTTGACAATGCGCCATATTACCAAATATTAGCGGGAGGTGTCTTGTACACTGTGTCAAAGTACCATTTCGATCAAATAATTAGATTGAAAGATATTTGAGAAAAACGATCACTCGTGGTCCCTGAAATGGATAGTAGTAGCAACAAGCAGTCTTTTGCCACGGCCGGCTGCCAGCCATGGATTGGTTTGGCGGCCCCTCTGTTGCTTTTTTTTAGTTTAAGCTGGACTTGTGCCAGCACAGGGTTTTGGTCTTAGGCAGTCCACAAAACCTGTTGTTGGCCCACTCTGCTATTTGTCAGGATAGACACCAGTATAATAATAATAATAATAATAATAATAATAATAATAATAATAATAATAATAATAATAATAATAATAATAATAATAGTAGTAGTAGTAGTAGTAGTCATAAAGAATTGCAAACCTTAATTATTCTTCACTGTAGACCTTTGTTTATATTTTGGTCACGGCTTGTGTCTCTTACACTTTTGGAGGTTTATTTATCCTGACATTGAGGTCTGCCGACTTTGTTTTCCATTGCATTGCATTGCCTTCCTTTGCACTCAGTTATTTTATTGATGAATTTTTCTGGTTCTCGTATAGTCTAATTTTCTGCAGTGTAACATTAATTTTCTATCACTTCATTCTACCTTAACCATTTTTCCTTTTGGTCATTCTCGTTCATCAAATTTTCTTCACCTATCACTTTGACCCTTGTCTGCGTAACTCATGCACTATGTTTTATTTTGTTTAGTATATATATACAGTATATATATATATATATGTGTGTGTGTGTGTGTGTGTGTGTGTGTGTGTGTGTGTGTGTGTGTGTGTGTAAAATGATTACTATTATGCACATGAAATTAACCACCATTAGACTTGATTAGAACCTGGACGGGTGGGCACCAAGAAAAACCAGATACCAAAAAGTCTTATTGAGAACGGGAAATGACAATTAATATATATATATATATATATATATATATATATATATATATATATATATATATGTATATATATATATATATATATATATATATATATATATATATATATATATATATATATATGAATGTGTGTATGTGTGGGTGTTTGTATTATTTGTATGCTGGTTTTTGTAAATAATATTAGAGAGCTTGTTGCATTTTCTCAAATCTGACCGCTGGTAGGTTTGTAATCCTTGCCAAGTGGCCATGTATTTTCTCAGGTGCAAATGCACAGGAGACGGAGAGGCTGAAATTTCACACCAAACTACAATAAAAAAGAACTTGGCACATACCTAGCATGCAGATAAAAGCGACATTAATGTGTTAAGACAAGGCATCTGAGCAGATTTGTTGCAAGTGCGAAGTGATGCTTGATCACATTGCAAAATCTTAACTGGCGGACCGAATAAGTTACTTAAGAAGGGGAGACGTTCTAGGATGAAAGGGATGACTTTTCCACACTGGCTTACATTTACACCTTTGACGTCCCCTTCCATCTCTTCTGCTAGGTTTATACGAAGATTGTTTTTCGCTTAGTTAAAGAAATGAACAGAAAAGTACTTAATATCTGTGAGGTTTACATGCAAACTACCTTAAGGAAAAATGAAACCTAGGATATTGTCTTGACGGGTTTCTCCTGTTTAAACATTTACAAAAGTACTGGTAAATGCTACAAGAAATTTGTACTGTACAGCTAGTTGACACTTGGAAGAGTAAGTGGATATTTCCTAACAGAAAGGAGGTTGTAGGACACCTACAACCCTGATTACATCTGTTGTATCATCAGTGCGTTCAGGCTATACGTTTCTGAAAGCACTGGTGTGAATACCGATTTCTTTACTTTATTGCTGTTGCCTGAATGAAAATGTATTAAAATTAAAACGGAAATATTGATGGGTTTCTGTATACAATAATATAAACTCAGTATTTCTTCCCTGTATACGGCAATCAAGTAGAAGAGCGCTAAAATCATTTTCTTCGGTGGCACTAATTTATTCAATCTATCACATGTTTGCATTTTCGCTGTGTCGTCAGTCCATTTAAACAATTTGACTTATACAGTACAGCAATAATTTCAATTAGTATTCTGCTCCATGCATAAGCTATATAGTGCGAGTATTAAGGGATTTCCCTTGGCCATGAAATTATGATTGATACTTCATGTTGAATTCAAATTTACAGTCTGTTACATAAAGTCTAAACATTTTATTAATGTATTCTTAGAGGATGGGATATCGAGCTGTCTCCTATCTAGGGTTCCAGATAAAAATTCTAATAACTCATCGATAAGTAGTTTGTGAATAATGATGTTACTTCGAAGCTTGCAAGCCTGGAATAGTTGCTGTTAATCTGTATAATTTTTAATTCATTTATCAAGACGATATGATGCTTTATGTTAGAATATGAAATGGTACACTACCAACCTGCATATTAAGAAGATCAAGACGATATTTCGGCAATTTGCCTGATGCAGGAGCAAAAGCCACTACTGGCCGGCGGGTGCATTTGTGATTGCATTCAGGGCAAAGTTGGCGTAGCCACACGAAACTTTATTACTGATTTTTTATATCACTTTAATAATTATTTATATCGCTTAAAATTTACTGTTCAGTGTCCATGAGATTTTTATTTAACTGCTGTTATGCACTTCATCATTCAAAAGGTTGTTTATTTTTTCTACATAACCACCTTTATGTAAAACTTTGTAAATCTCATAGTCCTCTACACTTCTCTCTATACTCGTACAGTGGAACAATTATTCTTCTCGCCCATTCCTTAGGAATTTTCTCTCATCCAGAAATACCTTTCAAATCCTGTTACATTATCACCACCGTACCACAGCATTTTACCCGGAACCCCGTCAATTCTTTTCTCTCCATTCTTCCACATGTATGCTCAAACTTTCACTAACCCACAAATTTTGGTTCATTTCGCTCTGCCTCTTCTGCAGTCAATATATCTTCAAATACTCTTTACACACACACACACACACACACACACACACATATATATATATATATATATATATATATATATATATATATATATATATATATATATATAAATATATATATATATATATTTATTATGTATCTCAGAATAGCCACACAACTTCACTGGTCATCCCAGGAACTAGGAAAAGAAAACAACAAATGTTGGGAGGAGCACACACACATACCTACTCGGGTGTAACTGTTATCTCCTCAGTGCATCGGTACCTGATGAAGAAGACCATATTATTTGTTCGAAACCTAGTGCATGGTAAATTGTACCTTGTAAATTAAAGAATCTGGAATCTAGACCAGCCTGTCTTATTGAAGCCTAACAAGAGTTGTGTATGTGTATATACTGTATATGTATATATATATATATATATATATATATATATATATATATATATATATATATATATATATATATATATATATATATATATATATATATATACAGTATATATATATATATATATATATATATATATATATATATATATATATATATATATATATATATCTACACAAACACACACATATACATATATATATATATATATATATATATATATATATATATATATATATATATAATGGGTTTGGAGTAATAGGTGTATCCTGTAAAGTGTAAGGAAGTCAAGAAGGTGAAAGGTTCTTTTGGATATTAACATTATATCTCCATACATAATACACATGCATACATATACAGTATATATATGTATATATATATATATATATATATATATATATATATATATATATATATATATATATATATATATATATACATACAGTATGTGTGTGTGCGTGCGTGGGTGTGTGTGTATCTATATAGCCTATGTATGTAGATAAAATGTTATTATCCACAAGAGCCTTTCACCTTCTCGACTTCCTTGCACTTTTCAGGATACGCTTATTACTCCTAACCAATAACTGAGCTCGAAAGAAAGGAAGAAAATTCGCCTGTAGCTGAAGGTGTGAGCCCCTCCAGGAGGTCTGTTAATGCGTCGTGGCTGGAAACTCATGTGGTGTCGAATCCTTTCACGGAAAGTGAAAGTTCATTTATTTAATTATTTATCTATTTAAGTATTTATTCACTTTTTTTCCAGATATATGCTTTTAATGATGGGCGTACTGTATACCAACAAGTGCGAGAAAAGCGGGGAAGTTAATATGTCGTTTGCCGTTCTAGCTTAATATACACACACACACACACACACACACATATATATATATATATATATATATATATATATATATATATATATATATATATATATATCTGAAGTTAAAATGCCATAAAAGCAAATTTAACAATAAAAGATTCCATTCAGAAGACTTCACTGAGAAATTTAACACCCCTTTTCAGAATTCATATTTTAGACGTGGAATCACTGTTTCTCAAGGAACCGATTAAAACCATACAGCCTTTTGTTTTTAGCACTGATAAAACTGAGATGTTAAATAACATCTGTCACAAGTAACTTTTTTCTTTATGGTAACTGTTTAGCCAAATGTTCGGCCAAAGTGTGAACAGCCTCTAATAGCGAACCATGGAATATTTCAAAAACGAAATCTTGCCCTGTATCAGACACCAAAACGATCGGAGGGTAG